>NC_134491.1:19941788-20009979 GCF_040206685.1 Ascaphus truei | reverse complement strand
TAGAAAAGAGGAGAGGTCCCAGGACAGAGCCCTGGGGTACCCCCACAGAGGGGTCGATAGAGAGGGAGGAGGTGTTGGCAGAAGAGACACTGAAAGTACGATGGGAGAGGTAAGAGGAGATCCAGGATAGAGCTTTGTTATGAATGTGAAGAGAGGTCCACAGTATCAAATGCTGCAGAGAGGTCGAGTAATATGAGCAGAGTGTAATGACCTCTGTCTTTGGCAGCAAGGAGGTCGTTATTTAGTGAGGGCTATTTCAGTCAAGTGAGCAGTGCGGAAGCCAGATTGTAGAGGGTCTAGGAGAGAATACGTGTTGAGAAAATGGAGCAAGCGAGAGAATACTGGCTTTGCCTGCACGAGCAGGGTCCCTCCGAGCTGTGTTCCTTCAAGCTCTTCCGGTTTCCAAGCCCTGAACTGACATGTTTGTGTCTGACGTCAGTGGTGTATCAGCAAGAAACCTCCATAGTTCTTGCAAAACTCTGGTTAGAAAGTGTCTAGCGCCACCTTGCGCACCCTACTAGTTTTGCTTCTCTCAAAAGCTTCGTCAGGGGAAGGAGCAGTGTCTCTCAAACAGTGATAAGTCCTGTTACAAGGAGCAAGAGGTTTTAGGAGATGGGAGGGAATGGGGTCAAGAGGGCAAGTGGTAGATGGAGAAGATGAGAACGGCAGTGCCACATCCTCCTCTGTGACAGCAGAAAAAGAGTCAAGGAAGTCAGGAGGAGAGTTGGGAAGCAGTGTAGGGTGGGAGGAAGAAACAGAGGGGATGTCCTGACGTATGGATTCCACCTTTTCCTTAAAATAGTCGGTAAAGTCCTTGGGTGAGATGGAGGAAGAAGAGGCAGGTGAGGGGGGTCTGAGTAGGGAGTCAAAGAGAGAGAGAAGGTTAGACGTGTGCGTGTTGATTAGTTGAGAAAAGAAGTAGGTTTGTTTCGCGGGAGGACAGAGGTGAAACAGGATAGCATACATTTGTAGTGAAGGAAGTCTGCGAGATGTGAGATTTCCTCCAGAGGCGTTCAGAGAAACGAGTGCAGGAACGCAGCATGCTCATGTGGGAATTTAAGTCCCCAAGGAGAAGAACAGGGGAGTCAGAGGAGAGCAAGGAGAGCCAGGATTCAAAGTGAGAGAGAAAGACAGAGGGGGATGAGTAGAGGTAGGTGGGTTATAGATGACAGCCACATGGACAGGGAGAGGGGGGGGGGGGGATCGGGACAGTGTGAGCCTCAAAGGAGGGAAAAGCAAGAGAGGGAGGAACAGGTAATAATGAAGTATGGGGGGGGGGGGGAGAGGAGGGTATAATGAAGTATGGGGGGGGGGGGAGGAGGGTATAATGAAGTATGGGGAGGAGGAGGGGGTAATACTGAAGCATGGGGGGAAAGAGGAGAAGGGAGGGAGGAAGTAATTCTGAAGTAAGGGGGACGAGGAAGGGGTAATACTGAAGTATAGGAAGAGGAGGAGTGTTTAATACTGAAGTATGGGGGAGGAGGTAATAGTTTATTCCTTTATCTCTCCCTCTCTCTCCGGCTGTAGCTGGCTCACCCCATCCGTCTCCTGCTGGAATACACGGGGACCCCGTATGAGGAGACACGATATGTGACGAGGGGCGGTGAGTGGACCACGCGTGTGTTTGGGGTACCACACACCTGCTGCCATGTTTCGTGGCTCCCTTTAAATAACCCCTCTGATCCCGGCACCGTTGGGATCGCTGCAGCCTCCTGCCGGGGCCCTTGGGAAGGGTTAAGCAGTCTGTACATGGGGTATTTTCTCTCCCATGGATCAGTGCTTCCCGCTGGGTGGGTGCTGTCCTTACTCATAATACAGCTGCTCAAAGTAGTTCAGCAGATGTTGCATGTCTAAGCGCTTTTATGTAGTGTTGTCAGTCTCTCTCTCTCGCTGAAATGTCTGTAAACTGAATGTATAACCTTTGTTCATTTTAATGCAGCTGTTTATTATTATAACTCTGGCTTTTTGTCTGTCTCTTGTGTAACCAAATAGTTGTATTTAATTGCAGTTGTGCTTAAACGGACTGAACTATTGCGAAGCCGCCTTATGCGGAGGCTGTACTTACTCACAAAATGATGATGCAGTGGGACCGGGGAGTTAAAATGGCTGCTCTGAGTGCATCTCGTGTCCGTCCCCAGTTAGTGAGAAGGAGGGGGAGGAGGGATTTGTATAGGGTGGGGGGTATTTCAGTTTATATACACCCACCTCCTCCCTGCATCAGCGCTTTGGAGAGAAGTATTACTGTGCCTGACTTAAAGATAGGCGGGTGATAGGGCAGAGCTGACTTCTGGAGAGTTGTGACTGACTAAAGTCAGTTATTTCTTGGCTTAAAGCTGCAGTTCAGTCAATATCCTGCATGTGTGTTTTTTTAATAAATCAGTTCTGTAGTAAGAAAAAATACTTTTAGCATTTTCTGTTTTAAAAAAAACAACTTTTAAAGACCAATTTTCTTGTATTCTATTTTAACAACCATTTTCTAAGGCACTGCCCCTTCATATCCTGTCACAAGCCCTGGCACACCCCTTTGTCAGCCCTGCCCTCCCTCTAGCACATGTCAGTGCAGGAGTGCTCATGAATATTCATGAGCTTCCACTGAGAGACAGAAGCAGAATATAAACAGATCCCTTCACTAATTATGTCACCAAATTTCAACCTATCAATACATGGAGAACGAATTGACCGGCAGCTATACAGTTCTTTAGGTAATTAGAGATTGCACACATGAAAATATTGAAGTAAAAAAAAAAAAGACTGAACTGCAGTTTTAAATCACCATTTTACTGTTCAGGTCATACAGAAAATACAATGTTTCAGGCTGACCACTTACCTGAGGCTGTCCTGAAACGTATTTTCTGCATCATGTCCTGAAGTCAAATGGTGATTTAACACTGGGGTGCTCCAGTCCTAAAGCCCCCCACTCCCCCTCCACTCCAGTCCTAAACCCCCCCACTCCACTCCAGTCCTAAAGCCCCCCTCTCCACTCCAGTCCTAAAGCCCCCCACTCCCCCTCCACTCCAGTCCTAAAGCCCCCCACTCCCCCTCCACTCCAGTCCTAAAGCCCCCCACTCCCCCTCCACTCCAGTCCCAAAGCCCCCCACTCCCCCTCCACTCCAGTCCTAAAGCCCCCCACTCCCCCTCCACTCCAGTCCTAAAGCCCCCCACTCCCCCTCCACTCCAGTCCTAAAGCCTCCCACTCCCCCTCCACTCCAGTCCTAAAGCCTCCCACTCCCCCTCCACTCCAGTCCTAAAGCCCCCCACTCCCCCTCCACTCCAGTCCTAAAGCCCCCACTCCCCCTCCACTCCAGTCCTAAAGCCTCCCACTCCCCCTTCACTCCAGTCCTAAAGCCCCCCACTCCCCCTCCACTCCAGTCCTAAAGCCCCCACTCCCCCTCCACTCCAGTCCTAAAGCCCCCACTCCCCCTCCACTCCAGTCCTAAAGCCTCCCACTCCCCCTCCACTCCAGTCCTAAAGCCTCCCACTCCCCCTCCACTCCAGTCCTAAAGCTTCCCACTCCCCCTCCACTCCAGTCCTAAAGCCCCCCACTCCCCCTCCACTCCAGTCCTAAAGCCCCCCACTCCCCCTCCACTCCAGTCCTAAAGCCTCCCATTCCCCCTCTCCAGTCCTAAAGCCCCCCACTCCCCCTCCACTCCAGTCCTAAAGCCCCCCACTCCCCCTCCACTCCAGTCCTAAAGCCTCCCACTCCCCCTCCACTCCAGTCCTAAAGCCTCCCACTCCCCCTCCACTCGTCCTAAAGCCTCCCACTCCCCCTCCACTCCAGTCCTAAAGCCTCCCACTCCCCCTCCACTCCAGTCCTAAAGCCCCCCACTCCCCCTCCACTCCAGTCCTAAAGCCCCCCACTCCCCCTCCACTCCAGTCCTAAAGCCTCCCACTCCCCCTCCACTCCAGTCCTAAAGCCTCCCACTCCCCCTCCACTCCAGTCCTAAAGCCCCCCACTCCCCCTCCACTCCAGTCCTAAAGCCCCCCACTCCCCCTCCACTCCAGTCCTAAAGCCCCCCACTCCCCCTCCATTCCAGTCCTAAAGCCCCCCACTCCCCCTCCACTCCAGTCCTAAAGCCCCCCACTCCCACTCCAGTCCTAAAGCCCCCCACTCCCCCTCCACTCCAGTCCTAAAGCCTCCCACTCCCTCTCCACTCCAGTCCTAAAGCCCCCCACTCCCCCTCCACTCCAGTCCTAAAGCCCCCCTCTCCAGTCCTAAAGCCCCCCACTCCCCCTCCACTCCAGTCCTAAAGCCCCCCTCTCCAGTCCTAAAGCCTCCCACTCCCCCTCCACTCCAGTCCCAAAGCCGCCCACTCCCCCTCCACTCCAGTCCTAAGGCCTCCCACTCCCCCTCCACTCCAGTCCTAAAGCCCCCTACTCCCCCTCCACTCCAGTCCCAAAGCCCCCATCTCCAGTCCTAAAGCCCCCCACTCCCCCTCCACTCCAGTCCTAAAGCCCCCCACTCCCCCTCCACTCCAGTCCTAAAGCCCCCCACTCCCCCTCCACTCCAGTCCTAAAGCCTCCCACTCCCCCTCCACTCCAGTCCTAAAGCCTCCCACTCCCCCTCCACTCCAGTCCTAAAGCCCCCCACTCCCCCTCCACTCCAGTCCTAAAGCCCCCCACTCCCCCTCCACTCCAGTCCTAAAGCCCGCCACTGCTCCTCCACTCCAGTCCTAAAGCCACCCACTCCCCCTCCACTCCTAAAGCCCCCCACTCCCCCTCCACTCCAGTCCTAAAGCCCCCCACTCCCCCTCTCCAGTCCTAAAGCCTCCCACTCCCCCTCCACTCCAGTCCTAAAGCCTCCCACTCCCCCTCCACTCCAGTCCTAAAGCCCCCCACTCCCCCTCCACTCCAGTCCTAAAGCCCCCCACTCCCCCTCCACTCCAGTCCTAAAGCCTCCCACTCCCCCTCCACTCCAGTCCTAAAGCCTCCCACTCCCCCTCCACTCCAGTCCTAAAGCCCTCCACTCCCCCTCCACTCCAGTCCTAAAGCCTGCCACTCCCCCTCCACTCCAGTCCTAAAGCCTCCCACTCCCCCTCCACTCCAGTCCTAAAGCCTCCCACTCCCCCTCCACTCCAGTCCTAAAGCCTCCCACTCCCCCTCCACTCCAGTCCTAAAGCCTCCCACTCCCCCTCCACTCCAGTCCTAAAGCCTCCCACTCCCCCTCCACTCCAGTCCTAAAGCCTCCCACTCCAGTCCCAAAGCCCCCCACTCCCCCTCCACTCCAGTCCTAAAGCCCCCCACTCCCACTCCACTCCAGTCCTAAAGCCCCCCACTCCCCCCCCTCTCCAGTCCTAAAGCCTCCCACTCCCCCTCCACTCCAGTCCCAAAGCCCCATACTCCCCCTCCACTCCAGTCCTAAAGCCGCCCACTCCCCCTCCACTCCAGTCCTAAGGCCTCCCACTCCCCCTCCACTCCAGTCCTAAAGCCCCCTACTCCCCCTCCACTCCAGTCCCAAAGCCCCCATCTCCAGTCCTAAAGCCCCCCACTCCCCCTCCACTCCAGTCCTAAAGCCCCCCCCTCCCCCTCCACTCCAGTCCTAAAGCCTCCCACTCCCCCTCCACTCCAGTCCTAAAGCCTCCCACTCCCCCTCCACTCCAGTCCTAAAGCCCCCCACTCCCCCTCCACTCCAGTCCTAAAGCCCCCCACTCCCCCTCCACTCCAGTCCTAAAGCCCGCCACTGCTCCTCCACTCCAGTCCTAAAGCCGCCCACTCCCCCTCCACTCCTAAAGCCCTCCACTCCCCCTCCACTCCAGTCCTAAAGCCCCCCACTCCCCCTCTCCAGTCCTAAAGCCTCCCACTCCCCCTCCACTCCAGTCCTAAAGCCTCCCACTCCCCCTCCACTCCAGTCCTAAAGCCCCCCACTCCCCCTCCACTCCAGTCCTAAAGCCCCCCACTCCCCCTCCACTCCAGTCCTAAAGCCTCCCACTCCCCCTCCACTCCAGTCCTAAAGCCCCCCACTCCCCCTCCACTCCAGTCCTAAAGCCTCCCACTCCCCCTCCACTCCAGTCCTAAAGCCTCCCACTCCCCCTCCACTCCAGTCCTAAAGCCCCCACTCCCCCTCCACTCCAGTCCTAAAGCCCCCCACTCCCCCTCCACTCCAGTCCTAAAGCCCCCCACTCCCCCTCCACTCAAGTCCTAAAGCCCCCCACTCCCCCTTCACTCCAGTCCTAAAGCCCCCCACTCCCCCTCCACTCCAGTCCTAAAGCCTCCCACTCCCCCTCCACTCGTCCTAAAGCCTCCCACTCCCCCTCCACTCCAGTCCTAAAGCCCCCCACTCCCCCTCCACTCCAGTCCTAAAGCCCCCCACTCCCCCTCCACTCCAGTCCTAAAGCCCCCCACTCCCCCTCCACTCATCCTAAAGCCCCCCTCTCCAGTCCTAAAGCCTCCCACTCCCCCTCCACTCCAGTTCTAAAGCCCCCCACTCCCCCTCCACTCCAGTCCTACAGCCTCCCATTCCCCCTCTCCAGTCCTAAAGCCCCCCACTCCCCCTCCACTCCAGTCCTAAAGCCTCCCACTCCCCCTCCACTCCAGTCCTAAAGCCCCCCACTCCCCCTCCACTCCAGTCCTAAAGCCCCCCCACTCCCCCTCCACTCCAGTCCTAAAGCCCCCCACTCCCCCTCCACTCCAGTCCTAGAGCCTCCCACTCCCCCTCTCCAGTCCTAAAGCCCCCCACTCCCCCTCCACTCCAGTCCTAAAGCCCCCCACTCCCCCTCCACTCCAGTCCTAAAGCCCCCCACTCCCCCTCCACTCCAGTCCTAAAGCCTCCCACTCCCCCTCCACTCCAGTCCTAAAGCCTCCCACTCCCCCTCCACTCCAGTCCTAAAGCCCCCCACTCCCCCTCCACTCCAGTCCTAAAGCCCCCACTCCCCCTCCACTCCAGTCCTAAAGCCTCCCACTCCCCCTTCACTCCAGTCCTAAAGCCCCCCACTCCCCCTCCACTCCAGTCCTAAAGCCCCCACTCCCCCTCCACTCCAGTCCTAAAGCCCCCACTCCCCCTCCACTCCAGTCCTAAAGCTTCCCACTCCCCCTCCACTCCAGTCCTAAAGCCCCCCACTCCCCCTCCACTCCAGTCCTAAAGCCCCCCACTCCCCCTCCACTCCAGTCCTAAAGCCTCCCACTCCCCCTCCACTCCAGTCCTAAAGCCCCCCACTCCCCCTCCACTCCAGTCCTAAAGCCCCCCACTCCCCCTCCACTCCAGTCCTAAAGCCCCCCACTCCCCCTCCACTCCAGTCCTAAAGCCTCCCACTCCCCCTCCACTCCAGTCCTAAAGCCCCCCACTCCCCCTCCACTCCAGTCCTAAAGCCCCCCACTCCCCCTCCACTCCAGTCCTAAAGCCCCCCACTCCCCCTCCATTCCAGTCCTAAAGCCCCCCACTCCCCCTCCACTCCAGTCCTAAAGCCCCCCGCTCCCACTCCAGTCCTAAAGCCTCCCACTCCCTCTCCACTCCAGTCCTAAAGCCCCCCACTCCCCCTCCACTCCAGTCCTAAAGCCTCCCACTCCCCCTCCACTCCAGTCCTAAAGCCCCCCTCTCCAGTCCTAAAGCCCCCCACTCCCCCTCCACTCCAGTCCTAAAGCCCCCCTCTCCAGTCCTAAAGCCTCCCACTCCCCCTCCACTCCAGTCCCAAAGCCCCATACTCCCCCTCCACTCCAGTCCTAAAGCCGCCCACTCCCCCTCCACTCCAGTCCTAAGGCCTCCCACTCCCCCTCCACTCCAGTCCTAAAGCCCCCTACTCCCCCTCCACTCCAGTCCCAAAGCCCCCATCTCCAGTCCTAAAGTCCCCCTCCACTCCAGTCCTAAAGCCCCCCACTCCCCCTCCACTCCAGTCCTAAAGCCTCCCACTCCCCCTCCACTCCAGTCTTAAAGCCTCCCACTCCCCCTCCACTCCAGTCCTAAAGCCCCCCACTCCCCCTCCACTCCAGTCCTAAAGCCCCCCACTCCCCCTCCACTCCAGTCCTAAAGCCCGCCACTGCTCCTCCACTCCAGTCCTAAAGCCCCCCACTCCCCCTCCACTCCTAAAGCCCCCCACTCCCCCTCCACTCCAGTCCTAAAGCCCCCCACTCCCCCACTCCAGTCCTAAAGCCTCCCACTCCCCCTCCACTCCAGTCCTAAAGCCCCCCACTCCCCCTCCACTCCAGTCCTAAAGCCCCCCACTCCCCCTCCACTCCAGTCCTAAAGCCTCCCACTCCCCCTCCACTCCAGTCCTAAAGCCTCCCACTCCCCCTCCACTCCAGTCCTAAAGCCCTCCCACTCCCCCTCCACTCCAGTCCTAAAGCCTCCCACTCCCCCTCCACTCCAGTCCTAAAGCCTCCCACTCCCCCTCCACTCCAGTCCTAAAGCCTCCCACTCCCCCTCCACTCCAGTCCTAAAGCCTCCCACTCCCCCTCCACTCCAGTCCTAAAGCCTCCCCCTCCCCCTCCACTCCAGTCCTAAAGCCCTCCACTCCAGTCCCAAAGCCCCCCACTCCCCCTCCACTCCAGTCCTAAAGCCCCCCACTCCCACTCCACTCCAGTCCTAAAGCCCCCCACTCCAGTCCCAAAGCCCCCCACTCCCCCTCCAGTCCTAAAGCCCCCCACTCCCCCTCCACTCCAGTCCTAAAGCCCCCCACTCCCCCTCCACTCCAGTCCTAAAGCCTCCCACTCCCCCTCCACTCCAGTCCTAAAGCCTCCTACTCCCCCTCCACTCCAGTCCTAAAGCCCCCCACTCCCCCTCCACTCCAGTCCTAAAGCCCCCCACTCCCCCTCCACTCCAGTCCTAAAGCCCCCCACTCCCCCTCCACTCCAGTCCTAAAGCCCCCCACTCCCCCTTCACTCCAGTCCTAAAGCCCCCCACTCCCCCTCCACTCCAGTCCTAAAGCCTCCCACTCCCCCTCCACTCGTCCTAAAGCCTCCCACTCCCCCTCCACTCCAGTCCTAAAGCCCCCCACTCCCCCTCCACTCCAGTCCTAAAGCCCCCCACTCCACCTCCACTCAAGTCCTAAAGCACCCCACTCCCCCTCCACTCCAGTCCTAAAGCCCCCCACTCCCCCTCCACTCGTCCTAAAGCCCCCCTCTCCAGTCCTAAAGCCTCCCACTCCCCCTCCACTCCAGTTCTAAAGCCCCCCACTCCCCCTCCACTCCAGTCCTAAAGCCCCCCACTCCACCTCCACTCAAGTCCTAAAGCCCCCCACTCCCCCTCCACTCCAGTCCTAAAGCCCCCCACTCCCCCTCCACTCGTCCTAAAGCCCCCCTCTCCAGTCCTAAAGCCTCCCACTCCCCCTCCACTCCAGTTCTAAAGCCCCCCACTCCCCCTCCACTCCAGTCCTAAAGCCCCCCACTCCCCCTCCACTCCAGTCCTAAAGCCTCCCATTCCCCCTCTCCAGTCCTAAAGCCCCCCACTCCCCCTCCACTCCAGTCCTAAAGCCTCCCACTCCCCCTCCACTCCAGTCCTAAAGCCCCCCACTCCCCCTCCACTCCAGTCCTATAGCCCCCCACTCCCCCTCCACTCCAGTCCTAAAGCCTCCCACTCCCCCTCCACTCCAGTCCTAAAGCCTCCCACTCCCCCTCCACTCGTCCTAAAGCCCCCCACTCCCCCTCCACTCCAGTCCTAAAGCCTCCCACTCCCCCTCCACTCCAGTCCTAAAGCCTCCCACTCCCCCTCCACTCCAGTCCTAAAGCACCCCACTCCCCCTCCACTCCAGTCCTAAATCCCCCCACTCCCCCTCCACTCCAGTCCTAAAGCCCCCCACTCCCCCTCCACTCCAGTCCTAAAGCCCCCCACTCCCACTCCAGTCCTAAAGCCTCCCACTCCCCCTCCACTCCAGTCCTAAAGCCTCCCACTCCCCCTCCACTCCAGTCCTAAAGCCCCCCACTCCCCCTCCACTCCAGTCCTAAAGCCCCCCACTCCCCCTCCACTCCAGTCCTAAAGCCCCCCACTCCCCCTCCACTCCAGTCCTAAAGCCCCCCACTCCCCCTCCACTCCAGTCCTAAAGCCCCCCACTCCCCCTCCACTCCAGTCCTAAAGCCCCCCACTCCCCCTCCACTCCAGTCCTAAAGCCCCCCACTCCCCCTCCACTCCAGTCCTAAAGCCTCCCACTCCCCCTCCACTCGTCCTAAAGCCTCCCACTCCCCCTCCACTCCAGTCCTAAAGCCCCCCACTCCCCCTCCACTCCAGTCCTAAGGCCCCCCTCTCCAGTCCTAAAGCCCCCCTCTCCAGTCCTAAAGCCCCCCACTCCCCCTCCACTCCAGTCTTAAAGCCCCCCACTCCCCCTCCACTCCAGTCCTAAAGCCCCCCTCTCCAGTCCTAAAGCCCCCCTCTCCAGTCCTAAAGCCCCCCACATTAAGTACATAGGGAGGAACAACGGAAGTGTTGGAGAGGGGACATCACCATAAAAGACTCGCGCCTGAAGAGTCCTTCACAGGATAAACAGTCAGTTCTTAGGCCTGTGATATAGTGCACGCGCGTCAATGATAATTGACATTAATACAGCTGAGACGCACGGCCGTGAGCGTTGGCGCGGCAGATCTGAGGAGAGACATGAAATTTCCTGTTGGAGCGCCACCTGACACTAAGAGCCAATCACAGTGCGGCCTAACGCTGTGATGTCATGGCCACGCCCCCTGGCCACGCGCGTCACCGTGTACTATAGGTAGAAACCGCGTGCGTGACGTGCACACGCACCAGCGGTTACTATAAAACCAGCCTTGGTTTACATTAAGAGCACTCAACTCCAGTCCTCAAGGCCCCCCCCCCCCCAACAGGTCAGGGTTTCAGGATATCCCAGCTTCAGCACAGGTGGTGTTTATCCTGCGAAGGACTCTTCAGACGTGAGTCTTATGTGGTGCTGTCCCCTCTCCAACACTTTTGTTGTTCCTCGCTCTGTACTTAATGGTGTGGCCACACCCTATGGTCAATACCGGCGTGCCTTAAAGCTTCAGAGTTTTTGTGTATATGCCCTTTTTTGTATTTTTTCTCTTTAAAAAAAAAAAAGTACAGTAGTTGTACTATCATTCTTTAACCTGACAGTAGTAGATGCATGGATCAACCTTCCAGCTGTGGGTGCAAATACAGTGAAGGGGTTGAAGTTAACTTGTATGTGGTGTGACACTGTATCACACTATAGCCGGCACTCGCTGAGCCGCGGGGTAAGAGTATCACACCCCAATCTTGTGTTAATTGCTATTAGTTTGTGACCGTTAACGCCACATCGGGGAGTGATGCCACACATTGCGGCTTGGGAAGCCCGGCTTATGTATTTAAGACACAGTAACATGTGGGGTGTACCGGTGTGTCACACAGATTCCTCTCTTCTTTAGCCCCAGATTACGACAAGAGCCAGTGGCTGGAGGAGATGCAGATGCTGGGACTGGACTTCCCCTATGTACAAGTGACCCCGAGAAGGAGGGGGGGGGTTGGAGATCCGGGGGGGGGGGGGGGGATATAGGGGGAATTAGACTTCCCTAGTGCACACGTGGGCTGATGCCTCTAAATTGGTGGGATTATTTAATTTGCTGATTTGGGGTAGATCCTCAGCACCGCGTTACATTTTTAGCGTGACGTTATCCCCCTTGTACGTAGCGTTACCCGTAACGCGTCTCCCTGAAGGTGCTTTGCGTTACGATGTCCTCGCATTCATATGCAGATCCTATGGTAATGAGCAGTTTTCCTAAGGCTAAGGCCCGCTCCCTCAGTCAGCGCGGCCGCACGCAAGACAGGCGGCGCGCTGACAGGCAATTGACCGCGATATGCGGTCTGTAGGGAGCCGGAGGGGGGGGGCGTGGTGAAACTTTGCCAGATCGTGGTGTCATCCACCACCCCCACACACAACACATACACACACATTTTTCCCCGCAGCTCCTTCCCTGCTCCCCTCCCAAGCCGCCTCCCATCCGTAGCTCACTCCTTCCGTCATTGGCTAGCTGCCGCACCACGTGACGCGTCAGAGCTTCAAATGCAGCATCGGCCGGCTGTCACGTCACAGCACGCAGTCAGCCAAGTAGTAAGGAGCCAGCGGGGACCTCCACACTGGGGGAAAGGGGCTGGTGGTCCGCTGCCGCGCAACACAACGGGACCAAAGCCTAACGGAGATCCTTGCGTTCATATTGGCGCGTGGGAATAACGCTGCGACATTAGAGACCTCCCAAAGCCGGCGCACAGCCAGACCCTCATTATCATGGAGACTTTTCTGGGAGTACAACACACCAAGGAGCCCCCAATGCTGCATCCAACGGGACAAATGATAAGTGAGATCCTGTCTGTAAGGAGGGGGGGTCACAACCTCCCTACAGTCTTGACCAGCAGCGAGGTAAAGAGAACGTGTGTAGGACCTGCAGTAAAGGGTTAACAGTGACGTGGTTGTAGGGTTGCCAGGTGGCTTGTCCAAATATACTGGCCACAATGGTGAAAGGTGCGACACGCGCGAGAATCGTTGGTGGGGAAGAATGGTATTTATAAATGACCTGACTTATGTAATTTTTTTCTAAATCTCACTCCAAGTATTCACCAATTTGCACCAATTTATATTCTATTTCGTAAAAAATCTGGGGAGGGGTCTTGGGAGCGAGCGCCCTTCCGAGGATTGTTTTAGGAAATAGAATATGAAATAGTGCAAATTGGTGCAAATTGGTGCACGCTTGGAGTGAAACTTAGAACAAATGACGTAATGGTCAGATCTTTTATAAATAACTGACCTGCAGTCATAAAGGCCCATGGTGAGCAATACTGCACCCCTCCTCATCCTCTCTCCCCTTATCCTCTCACCCCCCTCCCCTCATCCTCTCTCATCCCCCCCTCCCTTCATCCTCTCACCACCCCCATCCCTTCATCCTCTCTCATCCCCCCTCCCTTCCTCTGACCCTCCCATCCCCTTCATCCTCTCACCACCCCCTCCCTTCATCCTCTCTCATCCCCCCTCCCTTCCTCTGACCCTCCCATCCCCCCCTTCATCCTCTCACCCCCACCCCTCATCCTCCAACCCCCACCCCCCTCCTTCATCCTCTCACCCTCCTCCCTTCATCCTCTCTCACGGCCCCCTCCCTTCATCCTCTCACGGCCCTCTCCCTTCATCCTCACCCCCCCACAAGACAGCCAGAGAGAAAACACACACCTCTCTGCTCCATGCTTTTCCTCCGCTCTTTGGCCCCACCCCCAGGCTCCTGCCACCTCCATCCTGATTGGCTGCTTGTAACGCGTAGCTCACCACAAACGAGGCGCGACCGCGGGGCTGTGGTAGGGATTCGTATAGAACGCCGACCACAACCGTGAGGGCGCGTCTAGAGTGTAGGATAGTCTTGCAAGCCGGGTCAGGGTTATAGAAGACAGCGTAATGAGGTACTTGCCGGGTCTAGGAGTGGAGAGCAGCGGACCGTTGGGGTACGTAGCCGGAGTCAGGATTGGAGACCGTAGAGTCGTCGTATTCCAAAGCCAGGGTCAGTGCAGGAGAGAGCAGCGTCGTCGTGGTTCCACAGCCAGGGTCAGTGCAGGAGAGAGCAGCGTCGTCGTGGTTCCAAAGCCAGGGTCAGTGCAGGAGAGAGCAGCGTCGTCGTGGTTCCAAAGCCAGGGTCAGTGCAGGAGAGTATCACAAGGTTCCAGGTCCAAAGCCAGGGTCAGTGCAGGAGAGAGCAGCGTCGTCGTATTCCAAAGCCAGGGTCAGTGCAGGAGAGTATCACAAGGTTCCAGGTCCAAAGCCAGGGTCAGTGCAGGAGAGTATCACAAGGTTCCAGGTCCAAAGCCAGGGTCAGTGCAGGAGAGAGCAGCGTCGTCGTGGTTCCAAAGCCAGGGTCAGTGCAGGAGAGTATCACAAGGTTCCAGGTCCAAAGCCAGGGTCAGTGCAGGAGAGAGCAGCGTCGTCGTATTCCAAAGCCAGGGTCAGTGCAGGAGAGTATCACAAGGTTCCAGGTCCAAAGCCAGGGTCAGTGCAGGAGAGTATCACAAGGTTCCAGGTCCAAAGCCAGGGTCAGTGCAGGAGAGAGCAGCGTCGTCGTGGTTCCAAAGCCAGGGTCAGTGCAGGAGAGTATCACAAGGTTCCAGGTCCAAAGCCAGGGTCAGTGCAGGAGAGAGCAGCGTCGTCGTATTCCAAAGCCAGGGTCAGTGCAGGAGAGTATCACAAGGTTCCAGGTCCAAAGCCAGGGTCAGTGCAGGAGAGTATCACAAGGTTCCAGGTCCAAAGCCAGGGTCAGTGCAGGAGAGAGCAGCGTCGTCGTGGTTCCAAAGCCAGGGTCAGTGCAGGAGAGTATCACAAGGTTCCAGGTCCAAAGCAGGGTCAGGCAGCAAGGTAAGAAGCAGACAGGCAGGATGCAGTGAGGTTCAGTGTCACAAACAGAAGTTATGCTCGGCAAGGAATGAGTTCAGTCAAGGTATTTAAAGGACCTCCCACCAATGGGAGGCAGCCAGGAAGCAGATGCGCCCTCTCTGATAGGCTGCTGGATCGTGCAGGTGCGTCCCACTACACAGCCGATTGAGACAGAGGAGGAGCCTCTAGAGAGCGCGCGCATCACGTTGACGGCCCAGTCACGCGCCACCTGCGCATCTCGTTGGCGACCCGGTCGCGCGCGCCACGGCACCCGCGTCAGTACGAGACCGGATGCGGGGCCCACGGAAACAGGCGAGGAGCGCGCAGAACTGCTGGACCGCGTAGTTCTGACGTCAGGGCGGGATCGGGAGACGGAGAACGCGCACGCGTCGCGCGACAATGCCACAGGTAGGGGAATGTTCCCTGGACAAGGGAACCGCGGAGACCGACGGAGCCCACGCATTATCCGCGTGCCGCGCATGCACATTACCACCGAGATGGCCTCCTTGAGTGCCACAGGATCCAGACGGACAGGTGAGGGTTAAGGGGACAGAACCGCCAGAATGGCGTATCCTCACACTGCTGCTGTGTAATACAGCCAATCAGGATGGAGGAAGCTGCCCAGCCCCCTAGCAGCACGCGCGGAATTTCAGTTGGCTGGCGTCAGGCGGCCTTTCTATAGAAGGCCCGCGCGCGCGCGCACGGCCGGGAGAGGGGAGCCGACAGACGGCGGCGAAGATGAAGAAATTCATCTTTTCGCGCCGCTACCTGCGCTCAAATGTGTGTGTGTGTGTGTATGTATGCGTGTATGTATGCATGTGTGTGTGTGTGTGTGTGTGTGTGTGTGTGGGTGTGGATGTGTGTGTCAAGGATTGTAAAACAAAACAAAAAATATTTATTAAACTGTTAGATTTTTTTCTTTAAAGAAAAAATCTATCTAGGACTTACTTTCACTCACACAACCCATGCACACACATATACTCATACACACACATATACTCATACACACACACACACATATATACACTAACCTGCAGCTCCCGGCTCTATATACATGAAAAGCATGCGGCACGTGCATGCGCGTTCGCATAGGAACGCACGTCCGCACGCTATATAGAACAGCCCTTTATTATCATTGATATTTCTGTCATGGTATGAATTAAAGGTTCACGTTTGTAAACCTCAGAAATAACATTTTCAATAGTTGAGTTGCCCATATTCTCACACAAGCACAACTCCACTGACAGTCATTGGAACAGTATCCAGGCAGAATAGCTTACTAAATGTTCATTGGCTGTTAGCCGCTCACAAGACCAGGCTGTCTCGCTGCAATAGCAAACAAGTTTGTCTCCTCTGGTATCCTTGTATCTCACGTGCACGTGCAAGCTCGTGCTCACTATGGCCATGTGCTTTGGAATACACACGTTTGTTTGTAGCGCGAGCTATGGAGCTCGCTCCATATCTTGTACTGTATGTTTGTCTTTATTTATATAGCGCCATTAGTGTACATAGCGCTTCACAGTAGTAATACACGTGACAATCATATAAATAACAAATAATAAAAATAACTGATCATGGGAATAAGGGCTTCAGTCATAAAAGTAACATTAAGGAAGAGGAGTCCCTGCTCCGAGGAGCTTACAATCTAATTGGTGGGGAGAACGTACAGAGACAGTAGGAGGGCATTCAGGTAAGTGCTTCAAATCTTGCACTATGGACAAGGCCTTCCTTATGAGAACAGATTAATGTGTCATATTGGGTGTAGCATTGGGTCTTCTGTATACATTAGGTCAGGGTGCCCAACTCCAGTCTGGGGATCTACCCCTTCGGGACGTTAGGGGGGGAAACCCATTTCCTGGGGGGTGATACCAGTTACCCTCTTGTCCTGCAGATGCCGTACCTGTTGGATGGAGATGTAAAGCTGTCCCATAGTAACGCCATCCTGCGCTACATTGCACGCAAGCATGGACTGTGTAAGAATCTGACCCACAGTCTCCCAGTAATACCCATTGAGAGATGAGTCTCTCCCCTTCTACCCCCTCAATTAAGGGGTTGATTCTATGTGCTGATCGGGCTGTTTTTGGCCCAAATTTCCCTTTGCTTGGATTTGGGGATTTCAGCTGCAAACCGCATAAGTGGCTACTTTGGTGCCTCTACAATCAGCACCCAAGGCTTTATCTCCTCCCCGACCTACCCATTGAGTCTCTCTCCCCTCCCTAGTACCCCCCCTCCCTCCCCAGTACCTCCCCATTGAGTCTCTCTTCTCACCAGGTGGGGAGCTGGAAGGGGAGAAGCTCCGTGTGGATCTGTTGGATAACCAGGCAATGGATTTTCGACTGGGCCTTGCCAACATCACCTATAACCCCCTCTTTGTGAGTCTGAGGGTTGTAGAGATATTTGGGGTGGAGGTCAAAGTTGGGGGAGAGACATTAACCTGTTAATTTCCAACCTCCCCCCAGGAGACACTGAAGGGGCCGTACCTGGAGAAGTTACCTGTCACGCTAACAAGATTCTCTCGCTTCCTTGGAGACCGAGCTTGGTTTGCAGGAGAAAAGGTGCTCCCCCCCCCCACCCACCTCTCCCACTTAAACACCTCTCTTCCCTCAATCTAGCTCTTCCCTCCTCAAGCACCCCATCTCTATCCCCCCCCTCCATGTCCTAACATCTCTCCCTTTATTAGTTCTTCTCCACTATCTCCATTCTCCCCTCTCCTTGGGATGTGGGGTGTGTGGGTGGGATCCTGACTGCCCCCCCATCTTCCACCCCCATCCCCCAGATCACCTTTGCAGACTTCCCGATGTATGATGTTTTGGATCAACACCTGCTTCTGGGACCAACGTGTCTGCAAAACTTCAAGAACCTGCAGGATTTCCTGACCCGATTTCAGGTGACTCTCACTCCAGAGGTGCCTTATTACCCTCACTTTGGCTCTTATTAGTGTGTCCCCTTGCTGTCATCACTGGCCAGGCGGTATCTGTATACTGGAGGATAGAGAATCTCCTGAGCCACTACAGGAGTTCTGTTACCATCAGGTCTACTTCAGCCTCCACACTCGCTGGGCATGAGGGTAGTAACTATATGGTAAAATAGTTGTGTGGACTGAAGTCTGCTGGGCAGAGTCCACCAATGTGCTAATTCTGCACAGCTTGTTATGATTAATCAGGTATTTATATTCCTATAATTATTCAGATGACTTGGCCATATCACGAGGGTTGAGATTTGGAACCTGAATGTCTCCCACAATTAGGAAGCTCATTAATCGCCCCCCCTACTTGTAAGCCTGATATCTCCGTTCTTCCTCCCCCAGGCTTTGCCTCCTATTGCTGCGTATATGAAGTCCCCTCGCTTCATGAATACTCCGATCAACGCCCGCACGGCAGCCTGGGCTGCCAAATAGGGGGTCCTGTACTTATTCCCCTGCCGACCCCTGAAAGTTTGGGGGATTCTGTAGAAGGATGTACAATAAAGTCTCATTGCTCTGATCCCTTTCCGTCATTCGGTGATCTTATTAGGGGGTAACGGGGGGGGAGGACGATCTGTGAGTAAATGACTTTACAATGGTTGTGTGACGGTCTGTGAGTAAATAATGACTATACAACGTGTGCTGCCTGATTTTAATGAATTGAAATGAATTTTTCTGCATGTGAGGCTCAGCGTTAATTAAACTTCACACCATCGTGCAATCTCCACCCCCTCGTTACTGTTGGGTGCCTCTTGTGAGTTCCGTACAAAGTCCCAGTCCAGGTGTCTGGCCGGAACCGCTCCCCTTGGGATGTCAGATCTGTAAGGGAACAGCAGCTGAAACCTCGGCGTACCACGCACACACGGTGACGTGATATGGGACAGGTAATGTGATGGGTACATGTAGCAACATGAGATGTAACCCCTGGACACTGTTACATGGGAGGTGTGATGGTGAGCGAAGCGAGGGACATGTAACAAGACACAGGAGGTGGGACGGGGGCTGTACCTTCTCTATGTACAGTGCTTAGAGTTCTATATAAGGCCAACAATGTAGTTGGTGCTTTACAAAAGATCATACTGGGGATTGCAATGCAGTAAGTAGAATATACATTGGACCTTGCACGTGTGCTCTTACCCGCAGTGCTGCCCGCACCTCGTTTAGCTGGGTGTACACGCGCCCCCCCTCTTCGGGGCACACCGCCTTCAATTCCTCCCTGCTCAGCCCCAAGAGCTGCGACCCACGCAGGACCCCGAGACACCTCACAGTGCTGGGGCGACAGATAGAGGAGGGGCATTGGTGAGGCAAATGGAGCATGGGTGGAAAGGGACAAAGGCTGGGGATGATTGATGGATTGTAGGTGGGGAGGGGGAGTCAGAAGGGGGATTGGGGTGGGATCAGATGTTGGGGGGGGGGAGGGAGATCACATACATGGTGGAGAAGTCCTTCTCTTGCAGCCATGCGGTCACCTCCTCTGGCCGAGAACTTGGCTGCAGTGACAACGAATGAACAGGAACCTGGGGAGCAGGGAGAGGGTGTCACTGCAGGTTTCTTCATCCTTCCCTTACCTGGCATGTACCACCCCCCCCCCCCTCACCGTACCTGCGCCTCCTCCCCACTCTCCAGGATGTTGCTCGGGATAAAGCCTCTCTCCTGCCGATAATTCTGCACCATCCACCACTGTCTGCTCTGATCCAGGACCTGTGGGCAAGATATGGCTCCAAAGGAACCAGACATTCAGTGTCACCTCCAGGAGGTCTCTTGACTGTCCCTGTCTGTGGCCCAGACACATTGAGCTCTGTTAAATCAGAGTAATTACCTAAAATGGTAACCGGCATTATTTTGAGCGAGAGAGGCACCTGAGCACCAAAAATGGACACACCTGAGATACTTGGGAAATATGCTAATAAGAGTCATTTGTATATGTGATTAGCATATTTCCCCATGGCACCGCGATGTCAAATGACGTTGCCATGACACCGGGACGTCACGCCGCCATAGCAACGTTTCGTCCCTTTGTCATGGTAATGCCATTTTCCATCGCAGTGACATGATGGGCAACCCTGCAGGAAGAGAAGGAAAGAGACTTCCAGAGGCCCCGCGCCCTCTCCAGGCAATCCGTTTGATTGTTGTGGGGAAGAGCACGGGGCCTCTGTAACCGTGGGGCGCGGTGCGATGGCACAGCCATGAAGCCGGCCCTGATTAGGCGTTATGGTTAACCCGACCTTAAATAGTCTAACGGAGCTTAGTGCATCTGGGCCTGTCTCTGTCGGTTATGTGACCCTGTCCCTCTCTAGTTCTGTCTGTCACCTCCACGCTGTCTCCTTTCTTCACCGACAGCTCACGACTGTTCCTGGCCTCAAAATCATGAAGAACTCGCATGATGAGCATCTGAGAGCGTCTGAGAGGGAGAGAGAGCATCAGAGAGAGAAAGAGAGAGAGAGCATCAGAGAGAGAGAGAGCGTCAGAGAGAGAGAGAGAGAGAGAGAGAGAGAGAGAGAGAGAGAGAGAGAGAGCATCAGAGAGAGCGTCTGTGAGAGCGTCTGTGAGAGAGACAGAGAATGGGTGTGTGAGAGACAGAGAATGGGTGTGTGAGAGACAGAGAAATGGTGTGTGAGAGACAGAGAATGGGTGTGTGAGAGACAGAGAATGGGTGTGTGTGTGAGTGAGAGAATGTGTGCGAGACAGATGTGCAAGTGATTGCATGCATGTGAGACAATGCATACGTGTGTGAGAGAATGCATGAGTGTGTTTAAGAGAATGTGTGAGAGAGAGTGCATGTGTTTGATAGGGCGTGTGTGAGTGAGAGAAAGTACGCATGCGTGTGAGAGAATGCGTGTATTTGTTTTGGGGTGCATGTGTGTGAGTCCGTGTGCATGTGAGAGTGCGTGCTAGAGAATGTGTGTGTAAGAGAGACTACATATGTGTGTAAGAGAGACTACATATGTGTGTAAGAGAGACTACATATGTGTGTAAGAGAGACTACATATGTGTGTAAGAGAGACTACATGTGTGTATGAGAGAGATCATGTGTGAATGTTTGATAGTGTGTGTGTGTGTGTGTGTGTGTGTCAGATATTCACAAGAAAGGAGACAGGCTGGACCCATCCAATTACAGTGGCATCTGTGTCAGCAGCACCCTGGGGAAACTATTCAACAGCATCTTGAACAGCAGAATCCTCACCTTCCTGACAGAGCAGAGTGTACTGAGTAAGAGCCAGACAGGCTTCCTGCCAAACCACTGCACCACGGATCACATCTACACCCTACACAGCCTGATCAATAAGCATGCTCACAACACCAACACGGGCACAATCTTTGCATGCCTTGTGGACTTTAAAAAGGCCTTTGACTCCATCTGGCATTCAGCTTATTGCTGAAAATACTAGAGAGCAGAATAGGGGGGAGAACATACAACACCATCAAAAGTATGTACTCTGAAAACAAATGCTGCGTTTAAGTTAACAAAAGGACAGACTTCTTCCATCCAGGCCGTGGAGTTAGACAGGGCTGCAGCCTGAGTCCCACGCTTTGTAACATATACATCAATGGCTTGCAGCAGCCCAATAATCCTCCTCAGCACCTGGGCTCAACTTGGCCTAAACTGAGATTAAGTCTCTACTATACGCAGACGACCTGCTCCTGCTGTCTCCAACAGAACAAGGCCTCCAACAGAAACTGGCAATACTAGAAAAATTCAGCCAGACCTGGGCACTCTCTGTGAACCTAGACAAAACCAGAATAATGGTATTCCAGAAAAAAATCTAAAAAAAACACCCAACCTTTTCGCAATTCCCACTGAATGACAATGCACGGGAACAGACAGCGAGCTACACATACCTAGGTCTGACAATCAGCTCATCAGGGAAATTCAACCTGGCCATAAATACACTGAAGGAGAAGCCCGCAGAGCATTCTATACAATAAGGAAAAAGATGCACCACCTCAAACCACCAATAAGAATCTGGATGACAATATTCAACAGCATCATCACACCCATCCTTCTGTATGGCAGCGAGGTGTGGGGTCCTGTAACATACCCAGACGCCACAAAAATAGGATACCAGCCCAACTGAAATACTGCATCTGGAGTTCTGCAAACACGTCCAAGTACACAGGAGTACATCAAACAATGCATGCCGGGCTGAGCTGGGCCGCTTTCCTCTACTGCTCACTGTACAGAAGAGAGCACTGACATTCTGGGCTCACCTAAACAAGAGCCATCCACAGTCTTACAGCTACAGAGCAATGAGAAGCCAGGAACTCCTCACTAAACCCTGTGCCATCAAACACCTTGTCCTCTCACTCCATAAACAAAACCCCACACAGATCAACAGCCTGCCGAAAAAACAAATCAACTCAATCGCCAGCGAAATGAAGGAGCAGTATGTGACTACGTGGGAAAATGATATCCAGCGCTCAAAGAAGCTGGAGACCTACCACAGCCAACAGAGAATACACTCTGGCACCCTACCTACTGAAGGTAAATAACCCAAAGCAGAGACAGACCCTGTGCCAGTACAGAATGAGCGCCCACAGTCTGGAAATAGAAACAGGCAGACACAGACAGAACTGGAAGCCCCGGGAGATGAGACTGTGCCAGCGATGTGAGCTAGGAGAGGTGTGTGAGAAACAGAGGCAGACACAGACAATGTTCTGTATAATCATTATACCCTACCCCCCTGTTACTCCGGAACCATGTAACCTTTATACCCTACCCCTGTTACTCATGTACCATGTAACCTTTATACCCTACCCCCTGTTATTCATGTACTGTGTAATCATTGTACCCCAAACCCCTATTATCCATGCTTTGGCAATACTAAAAAATGTTCTTTCGTCATACCAATAAAGCTGATTTGATTTGATTATGTGTGTGTGTGTGTGTGTGTGTGAGAGAAAGAATGTGTGTATGTGTGAGATAAAATTTGTGTGTGTATGTGTGTGTGTGTGTATGTGAGAATGTGATTATGTGTGAGAGAGAGTGTGTGTGAGAGAATCCGTGCATAAGTGTGAGAGAGAAAGCGTGTATGTGTGAACATGCGTGTGTGTGAATTTAAGCATGTGAGAATGTGTGTGAATATGCGTGTGTGAGTATATATGTGTTTGAGAGTGTGTGAGAAAGAATGTGTGTGGGTGTGAGAGAGAATGTGTGTGTGAGATATGAGAGTGCAGTTAGTAACGTTGAGGTACACACCTGTTGATGGGGGGAGTCTGCTCTTCAGGCGGAAACTGTAATATAGGACATGTTTGGAGCAGATTTAAACAAACACATACCTTGTAAGAGATGTGTGCAGGGTTACATATAATCGAGACTGATTCGGGTGAAATTATATCTGGGCTTTATTGAGCCTGTTCCTTTATCCAGGCAAAACATACAAAAACAACAAAATAACAAACCCCTATCCCTGTGTAAGGGCTAACTTACTTCCCCAGACCCTATCTGCAGGACTGGAGGGATATTCCCATTACCAGCCTATCACCCCAAAGTCTCAGGAGGTACCTTAAGCAGGTGGCCCTCCCTGTCAGTCTCTGGCAGGTTCCTGGGTCCTCTGTGTCCAGGAAATATAAGTCTCTGGGTGTCTGTGTGTCTTGATCTCAGCACAGCCTTTGTGCAGGCTCCTCTGCTCTCCTTCTGTCAGCCCAAATGTGAGCTAGGGAATCTCTCTCCTGTGTCTCACATGAGGCTTTTTCAGAGCTCTCATTAGTCCAGGTGGAAACTAGATAATTGAGTGGCTGCAATTAACTATCTCTGCTGGATTCTCAGAGCTCTGAGTCTGCTTTATTTAAACAGGGATATGTCTCTGTTATATACCTACATACATTATACACGGGCTTGTGCGACACCCACCCACCCTTATACAAAGAGACGTGTATAACATACACACTCTTATACACTGACTTGTGTAACCCACACACATGTATACAGACTTGTGTAACCCACACACACTTATACACAGACTTATGTAACTCACACACTTATATACAGAGCCTTGTGTAACACATACACTTATATGCAGAGCGCCAGTTCTCCCACTTACCTGAGCCTGGTCCTCCCTGGGAGGCATCTCGTCAGGTATCTTGCTGGGTATCCAGCCATCAGAGAACTCCGGAATATATGGGGGGACGTTTTTCCCATTAGGCCAGTCGGCTCTGGGGAGGGGATGGGGATGGGTGAGTAAGTAGAGGATGAAGAAAGAGGGAGACTTAGGTTCATGGTCATTAGGTGAAACCTCGCACCCCTGTGGGCTCCTCCATGTCACCCCCATCAACTCATATCACCCCTGTCCCCATTGTGACTGCTATAGCTCTTTATATGTCATAATGCCCCCCTCTTGCCTTTCATAACCCCTGTTCCTCATGGTCACCCATGTCAACTGGTCCTCCCTCACGTCCCCTTGTGTGCTCTGTGTCACTGTGTCCACACGTCATCTAGTGTCCCCGGGTCACCTCGTCCTCTGCCAGGCGTCGCCCAGGCTCTGCCATAGGTTCCTCTCCTTCTCTGTCACGCACGAGCTCAGCAGCGTCAAAGCCTTCTGGGTAAGAAGAGGGGACACCACAGTGGGAGCCACGTTCTTCCGGGGACACTGGGACAAGACCTGAGACAGACAGAGTTTCATCGGAGTCAGAGAAAGTGTGCCAGTGAGACAGGGACAATGTGCCACTGTGTCACTGTCTGACTGCGGGTGGTCCCCCCGCTCCTCACCGTTGGTACAGTGGTCATCAGAATATGGATGAGATCTGGAGCGCTGGGCTGCTGCATATCATCTTTGACCTTCCCCTGAGGATATGCAACATCAGGGATTTAGAGGAGGGGAGGGATAAATGGGGGGCATTTGATATGGCGGTAATTCAATTATAGTCACTGAGAATTGTCCTCTACCCCTAGTATCTGGGGGTTGGGAGGGGCTCCTGTGTGTCTCACAGTGAGTGGGGGGGTTCCATGTATAGGGATTAGTCTCTTGCTGGGGGGGAGGGAGCTCATGTGCAGAGCGGCTGTGTCTCAGTCGGAGGGGGCTCTTGCATGGGTATATTGTGTCTCTGGGTGTGGTCTCTAATGTATAGTGGGGAGCTGTGTCTCTTTCTGGGGGGAGATTTCATGTATGGGAGTGTTCTGTCTTTGGAGGGGGGGCTCTCATGTATGGGGAGGCTGTGTTCCTCTCTGGGGGGCTCTCATGTATCGGGGAGCGATGGATCTCTGGCGGGAGGGCTCCCATGAATGGGGGCTGTGTTTCTCAGTGTGGGGGCTCCCATGTATGGGGGGGGCTGTCTACATGGGGGGATCTCATGTATGGAGGGGGGTTCTGTCTCTCTCTGGCAGGGGAGGGGGACTGTGTCTCTCTTTCAAGGGGCAACTCTGATGTATAGGGGGGCTGTGTATCTCTGTGGCGGGGGCGACTGATGTATAGAAAGGGTCTCTCTCTCTGGGCAGAGACTCACCAATATGTTGAAGGAATATTTTATCTTCTGCAGACAGTCTATAAATTCTGATTCTGGCACCACAGACTTTCCTGTGAGAGAGGGGTGAAGAGACAGGAGGGGTGAAGAGACAGGAGGGGTGGGTAGGGGTGGGGGAGAGAGGGAGAAATTAAGAATATACTGTATCATATAGGAGGGAGGGTGTGGAGAGAGAACCAGAGAGGAGGTGAGATGAAAAGAGCATACCCTCCAACTGTACCTATTTACTGTAGCAGATAATGTACTTTTGTTGTATATCCTGTACCTATTAAATGCAGCTGTGCCTTTTGTACCTACAGTGTGTCTGGCAGTGGTTGAAGCTCGAAACCTTCAGATAAGCAAAGCATCTGGGAGATGAATCATTTCTCTGATAATGATCAGCTGGTTATGGGTGATTTACCATCACTTGTATTCTGTGTGCATATCAGGGGCGGCCAACTCCAGTCCTCAAAGGCCACCAAGAGGTCAGGTTTCCAGGATATTCCTGCTTCAGCACAGGTGGCTCAATCAGTGGCTCAGTCAATGACTGAGCCACCTGTACTGAAGCAGGGATAGCCTGAAAACCTAGGGTTGCCATATTTACATTTTTTAAATATGGGACACCAAAATCCAGTAGGAAACTTAAAATTCAGACATTTCCTATATGTTTTTATGACAAATACACACACCGTTTCTCTCCCCCCCCCTCTATCCATCTCTTCATTTCCCATCTCTTTCTCACCTCCCTCCATCTCTCAGCCCCCCTTAGCTCCATCTCTCAGTCCCCTTCTCCTCACAGCACTCCTCCCCAAAGCCCCCTCCTCTTCCCCCTCCCCACATGTGTACTGGAGAGCTAATCTTTGGATAGAGTATATTGCGTGAGTTACACGTCTCCTTAGGAGGTGACCCTTGTCTGGAAGCTCTTCTGTCCCACACTAACGTAGCTAAGAAAATGTCCCTATATTCATGTTGCAAATGTTGGAGGGTCTGACTGAAGTGCGATAATACCATCGTTTTAACCATCACTGTATTGTCCCCACTAATTTACCTCCAGACTCTCTTGGAGATGATACCACCAGAATCACAGCAAAGGCGACCCCCCAGAGTCTCCCCACTATGCTTCCCCTTTACTGCTCATGTCCAGCAAAGGAGGGGGGGTCGCCGTGTTGGTCCTTTCTTCCACGTAGTAACAAAGGAGGGAGCGGGAGTAGGGGGTATGATACATTTTATTGATCCAACAAGCAGTTGATATGTTACAAGCTTTCCAACCTCTCAGGTTCCTTCATCGGGTAACCCACCCCGAGAGGTTGGAAAGCTTGTAACATATCAACTGCTTGTTGGATCAATAAAATGTATCATACCCCCTACTCCCTCTCCCTCCTGTGTTACTACACTACGTCCACTAACCCAGCGTGGACAGGGTTAACATCAGGAAAAGACAGAGACATCTTCAATGACCTGGCGGTTATCAGCACCTCTCCCTGGATCTCTCTGCTGTGGGTGTCTTCTGTTTATTGTGACATCACTTTACTCCGGAGTACCTTGGCGATGATCAGCACTAGCACAGCGTTATAAATACTCCCCTTTCGCCCATTTCCCCAAAAGGTTGTTAAGGTTTTAGCATTCAAATAAATGGGGGTAAGGACGGGCTAAAGCTTAGCACCATTTAGTGAATATGGGCCTTTATCACCCACTCATTCTTTCTTACCCCCTTTCTCCCTCCCTCTTTTTCTCCCTCCCTCCCTCTCTCCGCACCTCTCTTTTTCTTATTATTATTAGTATTCAGTTTCCCAATAAATATTTCAATGTCTGCAAGCGTGTGATTCAAAATGTCCTGTGTGTGTGAGGGGGCACACAGAGGGGGAGGGTAGAGAGGGGAGGGAGAGAGGAGAGAT
This sequence comes from Ascaphus truei, assembly GCF_040206685.1. Lineage (NCBI taxonomy): Eukaryota > Metazoa > Chordata > Amphibia > Anura > Ascaphidae > Ascaphus > Ascaphus truei. The sequence goes on along the minus strand of NC_134491.1, from coordinate 19,983,418 downwards.
GGAGGGTAGAGGAGAGAGGGAGGGTAGAGGGGAGGGAGAGAGGGTACAGATATGGGGAGTAGAGAGAAGGCACAGAGAGAGAGAGAGGGGGGGAGGAGGGGGGAGAGAGAGGGGAGTGCGGGCACAGAGAGGGGGAGGGGAGAGAGGGCACAGAGAGGGAGAGAGGGCACAGAGAGGGGAGAGGGCACAAAGAGGGGGGTCGGAAGGCACAGAGAGGAGGGGAGAGAGAGGGGGGAGCGAGCACAGATAGAGGAGAGAGAGGAGAGATGCCTATTAGATATGTAATATTTACCAAGTAGACATTCCCACAGCCATAAAGGTAAGACATGAGACTCCCACACACAGACCCCCAAACACAATAAGACATGAGACCACCTGACATATTGATAAGACCTAATTCCCCCCCCCACACACACACAGAGATCACCACACACAATGAAACATGAGACCCCCCCACACAATGAAACATGAGACCCCCCACACACAATGAAACATGAGTCCCCCACACACAATGAAACATGAGACCCCCACACACAAAGGAACATGAGACCCCCACACACAAAGGAACATGAGACCCCACACACACAAAGAAACATGAGACCCCCCCCCCCCACACACAATGAAACAGGAGACCCCCCACACAGACCCCCAGACATAATGATAAAACTTACAATATCTTGGTTTATCTCTGTCGTTTGTGTAGCTGGAGGGGGGCGGAAAGTTTGGGGGGGCTCCAGGTCAAACCTCTTCCTTTCCAGAATGGGGGTCTCTGTAATACAGCAGAGTGATGCCTGAGTAACACACACACACACACACACACACACACACACACACACACACACACACACACACACACACACACACACACACACACATTACATACATAGTTAAGTTACGGTGGGTAAAAAAAGTGACAAAAACCATCCACAGCAAAGCAAATGGCAAATGGAAATATGCATCTTAACCCTGGCTGTGCTCAAAGCTGTGACTATGCAGCAAGCTTAAGCCTATAGGGAACCATTTTAATGGTGTTGAAGCAAAAGGTGGCACTTTGTGCTCATTTGCATGTCATTTCCCAGAATCCCTTGCTGCAGTGGAAGTGCTGTGTGCGGGGTGATAATGGTGAAAGGCAGGGTTGCAGACCTGTCTAAGACATGCAAATGAGCATACAGTAATATTTCCATTTGAGATATATATATATATATATATACAGTGTTCGACAAACCTATACATTTGCAAGCCCCGGGCGAGTGGATTTAACATCGTGGCGAGCTCCTATTGGCCCAAGCAGCACACGTGTGGTACTAGGTGGCGAGTAGATTTTTTTTGTTTGGCGAGTGGATTTTTTGGTGATTTGTCGACCACTGTATATATATATATTACACACATGGACTCACGCACATGCACATAAATACATACATGTACTCCCACACGTGGCCATACATAAACACACATCATACATGTACTCCCACACACGTGGACATACATAAACACATGCACATATATAAACACGCACATGTACTCACACGTGGCCATACATAAAAACACATACATGTACACATAATCACACACACAGTTCTCTCTCCCTCCCCACCAGACCCCTGTGTTTCTAGCTCTCTCCCCTATGCATTAGATGGTCAGCTCTTCTGTGTAAGTTTCTTGGCTCCTGTGGGTTTTGGAACCCCGTGATAGTGATACACACACCGTTTCTGGAGGACCCTCTGCTTGGATAATCCAATGTGGGTGTCCGCCCCCCTGGGGTGGGCTGGACAAGACTTTGAGACAAGACGGTCTCCAGGTTACTCCTGAGGACACAAGGCACAGTGTGATATGGATACAATGTAACACGGTAACACAGGTACAAGGTAACAAACGCACTCCCGTGCGGCAATAACGATACAATGTCACACAGATACAGTGTAATAAATAAATACACACAGCACAGGGTGATATAGATACGCGACACAGACAGTGTTACAAACGCATAGATACCCACACACACGCAAACACAATGTGATATTAATACAATGTTACGTGGTAACTCAGAGGTCATCGTGTCCTTGGGGTGAGAAGTCAAAGTGCTCCTGGAGTAAAAGGTCAGGATATTCCTGGGATCAAAAGTCAGGGTGCTACTGGGATCAGAGGTCAGTGCGCTCCTGGGATCAGAGCCCAGAATTCTCCTAGGGGTCAGAGGTCAGGGTGCGCATGGGGTCTGAGGTCAGGGGTACCTGATATTGTCTCTGCTCTCTCGGTTTCCTTTACATTGGCTTAGGGCTGTCTCCAGCTTCCTTTGTAGGACGTCAGCCTAAGGACAGAGGAACACAGTGAGGACGCACCCTGAGACCAAGACCCCTGACCTTTGGCAGGTGCGATGATGTCACTCACCGGCAGCTCGTCGCACTGGAAGAGGAAAACGATAGATTTCTGGGGGTTCTGGACAGTGATGCTGAGAAGAGAATTGTATGTGGAGCCTCCAAGCACTGAATGGCAGCTCTCCACACTCTGCAGGGGCACACGCTCCAGACTGTCCTATAACACAGCGGACACGCTACTTGTACAACAACACAGGGACAGTCTGGTGAATAGAAGTAGGTGGGAGCTCCAGAGGTCAAGTGCCACAAGGGTTAAGGAGCTGGTAATATTATCATCACGGCTCTGGTAATATTATTAGGGTGCTGGTAGTAGTATTAGGAAGCTGGTAGTAGTATCATTATGTTACTGGTAGTAGGATTAGGAGGATGATTGTAGTATCATTATGGTGGTGCTAGTATCATTATGGTGCTAGTACTGTAGTAGGATTAGGAAGATGGTAGTAGTATCATTATGGTGCTGGTAAGATTAGGAAGCTGCTGGTAGTATCATTATGGTGCTGGTAAGATTAGGAAGCTGCTGGTAGTATCATTATGGTGCTGGTAAGATTAGGAAGCTGCTGGTAGTATCATTATGGTGCTGGTAGTAGGATTAGGAAACTGGTGGTAGAACCATTATGGTGCTGGTAGTAGGATATGGAAGATGGTGGTAGTATTATGGTGTTGGAAGTCGTATTAGGAAGATGGTGGTAGTATCATTATGGTGCTGGTAATAGGATTAGGAAGATACTGGTAGTATAATTATGGTGCTGGTAGTAGGATAGCTCCCTCCCTCCTGCTCTCCCTCTCACCCTGGTCTCCACGTCGTTCAGCAGCATCTCTCCGTTGTTCACCTGGAGGATCAGGTCCTGACCCCACACTCGTCCCTCAGCAGTGAGTGAATGCAGCCGGGTCAGACAGTCATTAACAGTACGAAGGTCACTGTCCAGATCACATGTTAGCAGGTGCTGGGGACAGAATCCACCAATCAGAGCCTCCCAGACAGGCCTGTCCTGTGTCACTCATTGGGGAGTAGTGTGACTCATTGGGAGACAGGGGCGAGAGGGCGGTGTCACTTATTGGGGGTGCGGGCAGTGGTTATAGGGTTGTATTCTGGGGTCTTCAGGTTATAATGTGGTATTTTGAGGTCTCCCTGGTTATAGGATTGTATTATGGGGTCTTCCGGTTATAATGTGATATTCTGGGTTCTCCCTGGTTATAGGATTGTATTATGGGGTCTTCTCGTGATAACGTGGCATTCTCAGGTCTCCCTGGTTATAAGAATAGAAAAACCGGAGCACTATCCAATGAAATAAGGATCCAGAGGGGGCTACCTCATTAAAAAGACTTTATTCGGTCATACAAAAAAGCGAACCCCTAAAGAGGTAGGGGAAACACACAACACATTTCACGCCTCTCACGTGTCATCATGGTGTGAGAAATTGTTAAAAATTGGGCATATTTCAATTCTGGGTCGGGCGTGACATCAGGCGCTGTACCCAATCTGTCTCACGTTCCTCCTCAAGCTATGGGGAAATGTGAGTTTTTATTGGTTGAGGCAATATTGAAACAGAAAACTTTATTTATAAACAAAATCTGAATGGGAGATTGTACTACAGAATCACCTGACGTTAGACACAAGCCTATGTTTGGAGTTGCGCTCACCTCACGAGCGCGCTACCCCAGGTCCACCCCTTTAAAAACTTTATTTATATGAATTGAATACAGATTAACCCATAGGTGGCCAGAATATCATAATTATAGAATAAGATCACATAAAATCAAGGAGATATCCATGTGAACTTTATCCAACAAACTATATTAAAAACACTCTGCAAGACATGGCAAGTGAAAAAAAGAAATAAAAAAAGGGGGAAAAAGGAAGGAAAAAAGGGGGAAAAGGGGAGAAAGAGAAGATTATATATAATGTAATATAAAATAATCAAACATGTACCTTTATTATATACCAGAAAAACTAATAGAAAACAGTAATAATAAAAAAATGATAACATCATAAAAAAGAGAGGACTCAGGAGGTTTGTAGACGGACGTTCACAGAGGTACACACTTAGAGTCGTTTATAATGTGAAATTATAATAAGGCTTTATTGTGCCTTTTCCTTTTCATCAGGAAATTCATCCAAACACAGGGGGGGGGAGGGGGGGACAAAGCTTCTATTCACTTGGGAGTATTTCTAGTGAAACACTATGCAATAATTCACATCTCCCTTAGTCAAGCAGTTCTCGCAGCCCCAAACACATAGCATGCAATAAGCAGATATAAGCAGTCTTTTAAGAATGAAAGTCTTATCTGTTCCTTGTGGTTTGGAGAGAAAATCTTCACTGTTCCTGCTTCAGCTCCCTTGTCTCCAGGGTTGGTCAGCATACAGGTTTAGAAGTTTTCCCTGTGTCTTGTAAGCAGCTCTGCTGTTTCTTCTGGCAGGGCTCAAGACTGTTGTGAGAGTCAAAGACAATCTCTGCTCTCTCTCCCAAGTTCAGCTCTCAGTCACAGAGCTAAGGAGTTCTCACTTCCTGTTTCAAAAGACAGGCTTTCTAAGCCATCTAATCAGGCAGATCTTTCTGTGACTTGAATGAGAGTGGATGGAGGAAGAGAACCCTCTGTCCCGCTGGGATTGGAGCCCTTTCTCCAGTTTATTTTTGTCTCCTCCCGAAGGTGCTTGAGATCAGCACTCCTCAGTCGCTCGAGGAGGACTTTTTCCACGTAAAGTCTTTTTATCTCGTGCGCGGTCATGAAATTTCTGTTGCGTCGGGCACTCCTCTTTTTGTAGACAAAGTGTATGGCAACAGTTGTAGAGCAGTTAGGACTAGCCCTTAGAGTTTTCTGCTCTTTAAGCGGTCTTTCTGCAGTTTCTCCACACCATGGAGTCGCCAGTTCAGCTTCTTTGGGACCGAGTTGCACCTCCACCTCCTTTTCCAGAGAACGTCCTATTTTTTCAGCTTCCTCAGCTAAGGACTCTTCCGGTTTTGATTCTGCACTCCTACCTCTGTTTGTTGCCTGTTGGGCAGCTGTAGGTTTGGCTAGTGCTTTCTTAGGTGGCTCAAACTTCGTAATTTTGTTATGAAGTTGCATGGAGTCCCCAACTCTCACTGTACCCTTGTCCTCACAGGCATTAGTTACTGTGGGATACTGGTGCTTTCTCTGAGTCTGTATCAGAGTCTCCTTCATATTCTGGAGCTCTGTAATTTTTGTTGCCTTGTGGCGCACTATGAACTTCTTTGCTTGGGCCACAGTTACTTGTTTCAGTTTCTGGACCTTCTTGTGCTCCCTTTTGTGCTGCGTCACCTGGGTTCTAAACTTGGCTTTTAGCGTTGCTTTTGTGATGCTCAGGGTAGCCTTCAGTTTCTCATGCTGCTTTGCGGGGACATACTGGGTCATCAGACGTTCCTGCAGCACTTGAATTTCTTTAGCAGCCTGCAGCTTTTCTTCCTGCAGCGTTTGCTGCTTCTTCTCAACATACTGGAGGTGTGTACGCAGACCTTGCAGTTGGTTCTGCAGTCGGTGCTCTGCTTCAAACTTTTCCTTGACTTCTTCTGTTAACTGAAAATTTTCTTCTTTCAGTTTTAAGTTTTTTGTTTTTAATCTTGAATTTTCTCTTTTTTCAGTCTCTGTATTCTTCAGGGCTTCTTTGCAGTCCTCCTTCCATTTACGCACATCTGCCTTGAGAATGACAATCTCCTGGCGTGAGACTTCCTTCTCTAGGTTGAGGGTCTGAAGCTCCTTCTGAGAGACTTTGAGAACTGTTCCAAGATTACCAATAGTTTCTTTAGTAATGTCCAGCTCCTCAGTGAGACTGTGTAGTTCCTTACTGGAAACTTCCAGGTCTGTGCGGCAGCTGTTGGTCTCATGATGCGAGGCATCAAGCTCTATAACGAAGAGTGTGAACCTCTTGCTGGAAGACTGTCATCTGCTTCAGTGCCTCCTCATACTTCCACTTTAGCGTAGCCACCATTTTAACAGATTGGCTCTGCTTTTCATCCATGGCGGAGATAGTAGCCTTTGCAGTATCTAGCTCAGTCTTGAGACCCTCCAATTCGGTCTTGGCCGCAGAATAAATTGCGAGCACAGTCTTCTGTAGCTCAGCATTATTTTTTCTCTCTCTTCCTAATTCTTCACAGAGCAGATCACAGTCATGCCTGGCAATTTTCAGGGCGTCTTCAGGGCTGGTCAAGGGATCGTCACTCACTGGTTCCGGCTCCGCTTCCCTGGGATGACTAGTTGAGGGTTCCTCACTGTTGGCACCGGACAGACACTTCTTTGGGGTACACGACTTCTGCCTTGGGCCCTCTGGATATTCGGTTAACCGTGGGACGAATTCTCCATTTTCTCTAGGCTGCAGGGCAACTCGGCCCCCCTTTTCCTCCACAGGATCTGCGGACGTGTCTGTTCCTTCCACGGTAAGTGAAGAACTGCTTTTCTTTTTCTTCCTTTTTGATTTGGATGACACCGTCCCTTCAGGGATACTGGGGTCTCCATCTTCATTTGAAGTTTTAGCAGCTTCATTATATACGCCAGGCTTTTCTTGCAGCTGCTTTAGCTGACAGAAATATTCGGTGATCCACTGCTCCCGCTCTGTCTCCTGCTGATCATATTCGTCAAAGGGAGCGGTCTTTTCTGTTCGTGCCGAGTTCAGGCACCCCCACCATTCTTGGGGTGTTTTGTGGGTGTGACTCGGTTCGGGTTCCCCGTAAGAGATGTCTTCCTCTTTATTGGACTGGAAGGGCCCCTCTTCCGTGGGGTAGGGTTCATTACAGGAACGCTGCATCTTGTCCTCCATTTTTAGGCTATCAGGTGTAATTTTCTTCCTGAACTCAGGAGGCGCTATTGCAGCTGTTGCCACTGTATTTGCTAGAACCCCCAATTGTGGTAGTCCTACAGATGGGCATATTTTGCTTGTAGAAGTCGTAGCTCTCACAGGCATCTCTGTAGACTTTTCTTTCTTGGATATTTTTTTTTTTCAATATCAGCAGTACTGTGCATGCATTTTCTTTTATCAGGTATACAAGTTGTGCAGCGGCTAGGTAAAAAAAAAAAGTCTATTTGCTATACACCATTTACTTGCTGGGTGCAATCCCTCCGCTTCAGCAACAGAATTTGGTTTTCTGCCTGAGTTCAGTAATTTTCAGTCTCATCTTTGGGTATTATGGCATTCACACTTCACTCTTTGGGTGTCTGTTTTGCTCCCAAGATAATAGGCATACTTTTTTACTTGCAGAAAAAAAACATTCTTTGCAGTGGACTATTTCTTTCATTCCCGGCAGGGTGACTCAACACTCAGCAATTGGCTTTGAAAAACCTTTTTCCTTTATAGGGCAATTTTACACTCAGCATTTGTTTGCTAAAAATTCCCCTGCTTCAGCACAGTATTGTATCAATTTTCACACTTTTCTGCATATACTCCATTCACAGCTGGTAGTCCTATGCGGTGTGGCAACCTTTATCTGCAAAATCAGTACCACTCGTGGGTCACCATCTGTATTCACTGCTTCAGCGAAACTTTTGAAAACAACAAACACCTATCCCTTTTCAAGGGCTGACTCACTTCTTAAACCCTGACTATGGCTGGAAGGCAAAACCCCTATTTCAATGACCGTATTACACTTTGTGATAGGCAATTAAAGGTTTACCTGCTCCAGCAGTCTCTTGGGATTGGGGAAAAGAGTCCATCCGTGGTTTTTGTAAGTCTCAGTGCAGTGTAAGTTTCAGTGGTGTGTACCCCTTTAACTCTGCCTCTGCTGCACGAGAGGTTTTTTTTTCAAGTTGTTTAGACTGTTTGTAGGCAAAAAGCATAACAAAAAATTTCACATAAAAACTCCGGTCCTTTTTAACTACAAAGACACCTCTTGTCCCACCTCGGACACCAAAGTAGACGGACGTTCACAGAGGTACACACTTGGAGTCGTTTATAATGTGAAATTATAATAAGGCTTTATTGTGCCTTTTCCTTTTCATCAGGAAATTCATCCAAACACAGGGGGGGGGGGGGGGGGACAAAGCTTCTATTCACTTGGGAGTATTTCTAGTGAAACACTATGCTTTCTAAGCCATCTAATCAGGCAGGTCGTGTTTTGTTTTTTGACTACCAGCAGTTAACCACCACACTGCTGGATTAGAGGCACATTACCTGAACAGGGATAAGTCCCCTGTTACAAGGTTCATTTGGTACAGAAGGAAATGATCTATGCCCATACATATATAGAACTAACTATATATAGCAAATCCATCAACTCACACTGGAAAGGATAGAAACCATAAGAGTTAATTATGAACCCTCATAATCCTCCTGAACCTAACTTGCTATGTCCACCCCCCCCCCCCCACACACTCAAACCATAGGGGTAGAGTACAACTAAGGAGGAACTAATCCCATATTATTTTAAAAAAAAAATATATAAGAATATGTCAAGTACATAGAAAAAACATATACTCATATTCAATCATAAGAAGTTGGCAAAAGACAAATAATGATGTCAGATCATTTTACATATACAATAAAACATATATTGTGCTCTATGAATGAATAAGAGACGACTTCGGAGAAAAACATTACTGTCAATGCACAATTGATCCAGACTAATCCAAAATAATGCCCCAAACATTAAACATAGTTACAATGGGGAAATGTATCTATGAGCAGTGAGATTGACCGATAGTTCTAACACTATTTATGGTATGCAAACAGACACAAAGTACCCACTCTGGAAAGATCCGGAAATTGAGAGAGTTGAGACTAAAACTCGGGGGAATAGAGAACACAAATGTTCACTACACTATTCATATTTACATTCCCATTTTCTCTAAAATACATTAACATAACATGTCGACTCCTAGGGGGCCCAGAAAAGGAGGAGGGAGGCCCAGAGAATCACAGAAAGTGACTCAGATCCCAGTCGTTATTTAAACCCAAGGGGACCTGTGTCCCCAGAGTGAAAATCCAATAGGCCTCCCTCTGATCCAGCCTCCTAGCACGACCCCCCCCCCCCCCACACCGCTCACCAGAGGAGGAACGTACTCCATGTCATTAAACTTGAGATGCCTTGCATCTGCTCTTTCACTGTTGGTACAATGTTTCGGGACCAGGTGGTTTAAGTCCTTTTGTTTATGAGCCTCACGTGTTCCATCATTCTTCGCTTTAGACACCTGGTGGTGGGGCCCACATACTGTTTGCCGCGTCCACAAGTGAGCAAATATATTACAAAGGAAGCCATACAATGTATGAAGTGATGTATCCTATACTCCCTCTCGGTGACTGTGGACTGAAAGGTCTCGATGGGTTTCGTTAATTTACATATCTTGCCATGAGTACAACTGTATGAACCCCTTGAAGAAAGTACTGATGTACATGTTTGGGGTGTAAACAGGCTAGGTGACAAGGAATTTGCAATTGTTTTCGCTTTTCTAAAAATTACCGTGGGGCTTGCCTTCAACCGTGGTCCAAGGAGCAGGTCCAGGGCCAGGACGTCCCAATGTTTTTTTTTTTTTTAACAATACCCCTTATCTGATATGCCAGTTGGCTGAATTGAGTAATGAACAGTGGACTTTGTTTTGAGAAAGTTTTTTTTAGGTTTTCTAACCAAAAGGGTATTCAGATCCATATCATTCACCTCCTCCCAAGTGTCCATTACATTTTTGGACCCATATCCCCTGGCCAGAAACCTGATATGAATATCTCTGGATTGTGTCTGGAAGTCCTCGTTATTGGAGCAGTTACGTTTAGCTCTCATAAATTGACCCTTTGGTATTGCCTTAATAAGGCTTTTTGGGTGGCAGCTGTCCGCTCTAAGATACGTGTTCCTAGAGTTGTCCTTACGAAAGATGTCTGTTTGAATATTTAAGGGTATATCTATATATAATAAAAGGTCTAAAGTGATATGTGTATGTAAACTTGAGGCGATATTCATTGACATTTAGTAACTCAATAAATAGTAACAGTGTCGTGACATCACCCTCCCAAATAAAGATCAAATCATTGATGAACCGGCAACAAAAGATAATGTGACGTCTATAGTGGTTCCTACAGTACCTCCAAACACGTGGAACGACTCCCACCATCCCTGGTTATAGGGTTGTATTTTGGGGGTCTCCATACTTATAGGGTAGTATTCTGGGGGTTACCTGGTTTTAGGGTGGTATTCTGGGGTTTCTCCAGGTCATAAGGTGGTATTTTGGGGGTTCCCTGGTTTTAGAGTGGTATTCTGGGGTCTCCTGGTCATAAGGTGGTATTCTGGGATCTCCATGTTTATAGGGTGGTAATCTGGAATCTCCCTGTTGATAGGGTGGTATTCTTGAATCTCCCTGTTTATAGGGTGGTATTATGGGGTCTCCCTGGTTATAGGGTGGTATTCTTGAATCTCCTTGTTTATAGGGTGTCAGTCTGGGGTCACCCTGTTTATAGGGTGGTATTTTGGGGTCACCCTGCTATAGGGTGGTATTATGGGGTCTCCCTGTTTATAGGGTGGTATTATGGGATCTCCCTGTTTATAGGGTGGTATTATGGGGTCTCCCTGTTTATAGGGTGGTATTATGGGGTCTCCCTGGTTAATGGGTGGTATTCTGGGGTCTCTTACCTCCACTCTATGCTGGATGGTGCTGTCCAGCTTGGTCAATGATTGCGCATACTGCTTCCTCTGTTCTGCACATTGAACAGAAAAACAGCATGAGATGGCAGCAGGGAGGGGGTTGTATTAACAGCCCTGTGGGTATTATTGTGTGTGTGGGGGGATACTAGTGAGGGGGCTATGATTATGGGGGGTAGTAGGCAGGGATGTTAGCAAGAAGGGTACAGGATATTCCTCACGGTAGATGCTCTTGGCGCTTGGTCTGCCCATGCTGCTGGATCTGGTCAAGATTTCATTCTGCACTGAGTCCACACTGAGGAGATACAGAGAATCAAATATTTACATAGGGTCAGATATATATACAGGAGCCAGATATATACAAAAGGCCAGATATCAGGGTCAGATACATACAGAAGCCAGATATTATAGGGGGTCAGTTATATACACAAGGCCTGAATAAGTATATATATATATATATATTAGCAAATGGAAATATTACTGTATGCTCATTTGCATGTCTTAGACAGGTCTGCAACCCCGCCTTTCACCATTATCACCCAGCGCACAGCACTTCCACAAGGGATTCTGGGAAATGACATGCAAATGAGCACACAGTGCCACCTTTAGTCTCAAGCTCACATTACATGAACAACCCATAAGCCAATGCATGCTGCTTTAAACACAGCTTTTAAACATGACCTGGGATGAGATGCAAAGCCAGTAAACCCATTCACAGACAAGGTCGAAACATATTTTGTGTGCCAATTTATTGCTGACTGGAATCAGTTGTATGGAGGTTGTGGCACCTCCCCCAGAGCTCACGTCACCTCCCCCTTTTTAATGGTGGACCTTCTCATCTTGCTGCAGGTAAGGAATCTATTATGATTCTTCCCCCTCATACAGAGGTATAGGGAACAGAATGCAGTGTAGTGTAGGACTTGCACTTATTATGGTTTATTTGACGATTTGGTATGCAAGCTTATGATGCTTTGGCCAAAATATCTAACTAAAAAAAAACATATTTTATTATTATTAGTATTAGCATTATTATTAGTAGTGAAGCATTATTTCTTTTTATTATTACCATGCATGTTGTGTCATTTGGATGTAGCACGGGCACCCCGTCGTTTGTTGTATTCACTTGCCCCAGCCCAGTGGCACTCTATGTGACATTACATATAGTCAAGATTGGGTGGGTGTTGGAGCTTGCTGGGCTTGTGTGTGCTAATATATATATTTATATATATATACATACAGGGGCATATATTAGCAGGGGGTTAGATGAATACAGAAAGTGGGGTAAATACTTACTCCATGGAGCTCATATAATCATTCATGTTGAACCTCGCAAACACTGAAATAACAGGAGAAAAACCATTACATCACTTGAAACTATATCACACCCCATAACATCAAAACCCATAATATTAAAACTCCAGACCATCAAAATATCACACCCCATAATACCACTATATCACACCCCATAACATCATACCCCATACCGTCACAATATCACACCACTATATCACACCCCAAAACATCAAACCCCATACCGTCACAATATCACACCAGTATGTCACACCCCAAAACATCACACCCCATAGCATCACTATATAAAGATATACATAAATACATACATATGTAGCCAGGTCCCCTTTGGCTCCCCGGTCCTCCTGTTCCCCCCCTTACCTCCGCTGCCATGGGGGATGTTGCGGCAGACATTCCCCTGGGTCCCAGCTAGGCCCCGACTCCCTTGGGAAGCTTGTGGCTACTATAGGGACAGGCCCTTAGGTAGGGACACTGCCCCATCATTAGCTATTTGATGGTAGAGAATACAGCTGCAACGTTATGCAGCACTGGAGACTGTGGTCTGGGACCAGACCACCAGGCAAAGTATAAGAGACTATCTTCGAGTGAGACACTCCAGCGGTATATACCGCCCCACGCGGAGGCGGACTCATCGCGGATGACATCGCTGGATCGGCGCATCCCATCGTTCTTCCAGTCCGCGCGCCCGGGTGCCGGAGCACCAGGCAGGTACCTTCCTCACTAAGTGCACCAACCAAGACACACCCCATAGTGGCAGCGCTGACCACATATAGGGGTTAGACTCTTGTGGACACCGGTGTGGTAGAGTGCCCGAGGGCCCCGTCAGGTACTGTGGACACGGTGTGGGGTGACATGGTGGTGGGTAAGGCCGTGTGAGGCTGTATAGGTAGCTGTAACCAGTAGTATTACTATTCTCATTATCGTTATGAATATATATATATATATGTAAAAATCATTGTTATTATATACTGTGTGTGTATCAGTATTTTGGGTTCCTGTGAGGGGCTCCTCCCACTACGTTGGGATCCCTCTCCCAGGTGGAGGCACTGCACCGAGGTTGTTGTTGCTATATCCCCCCGGGTTCCCCGTGGTGGAGGCTTGGGACCTCAGTGAGCCAACAGGTAATGCCAGCACCAGTAGACTCTTTACACTAGGGGGAAAGAGGGCTACACATATATATATATATATACCCAAGCTGGCAATCGTTTCGTGCTGTTATAAATCCGGATTTTGTGCCTAACTTAATGGCTGCTTCAGCCAGTGTAACTCAGCAGCTGCACTGTGTCTTGAGAATGATTAAAACAAACCTTGTTACAAATTAACAAGTGTAAACATCCTCGATGGACATTACCCTCATAACAAAACGGAATGTACCTCTGTATAAGGATATTATCTCTATTTCACACCTAGGGATTGATAAAGCCCCCCATTATAAAGGTCCTCTTTATAAAGCTCTGCTCCCCCCATATAAAGCCCCCTCTATATAAAGCTCCATCCCCCATATAAAGCCCCCTCTATATCAAGTTTTAACCCCATATTAAGTCCTCTCTCTATAAAGTCCCCACTATAACCCCCCGAATAAAGTCTTTCCCCATATAAAAGCATCATCACATATAAAGCTCTCCCCCATATAACTCTCCCTATCCCATATGTAGTGTTTTTATATAAAGCCCCAAATATAAAACCTGTGTTACCTCCTGAGTTCATCCTGGTGGGTTCCTAAGGGGTCATATGTCCATCCACAATGAGGGAGAATCTGCCGCGGCGTCTGGGAGAGAGTAGGATGGGGGGTCCGGCAAGACAGTCTGACCCGGCAAATGATGCTGTAAGACCCCTGCGCCGTGCTGTGTATGAGCACCGATGCTCCGAGCGTCTTACTGGGACACTCCCTCTGTCCTTTGCTCGGGGAACTCACCCTACTTCTTCTCACCTGTGCTGACGTAACTCAGTTATAATACCAATTATTCTCTGCTATTCCTGTACTGCCCCGGCCGTCCAGCTGTGTCACTCCTGCTCTGTCTGTCAGCACTCTCTGCTATTCCTGTACTGACCCTACATACAGCTGTGTCACTCCTGCTCTGTCTGTCAGCACCCTCTGCTATTCCTGTACTGACCCTACATACAGCTGTGTCACTCCTGCTCTGTCTGTCAGCCACCTCTGCTATTCCTGTACTGACCCTACATACAGCTGTGTCACTCCTGCTCTGCCTGTCAGCACCCTCTGCTATTCCTGTACTGCCCCGGCCGTCCAGCTGTGTCACTCCTGCTCTGCCCGTCAGCACCTTCTGCTATTCCTGTACTGACCCTACATACAGCTGTGTCACTCCTGCTCTGCCCGTCAGCACTCTCTGCTATTCCTGTACTGACCCTACAAACAGCTGTGTCACTTCTGCTCTGTCCGTCAGCACCCTCTGCTATTCCTGTACTGACCCTACATACAGCTGTGTCACTCCTGCTCTGCCCGTCAGCACCCTCTGCTATTCCTGTACCGCCCCGGCCGTCCAGCTGTGTCACTCCTGCTCTGCCTGTCAGCACCCTCTGCTATTCCTGTACTGACCCTACATACAGCTGTGTCACTCCTGCTCTGCCCGTCAGCACTCTCTGCTATTCCTGTACTGACCCTACAAACAGCTGTGTCACTTCTGCTCTGTCCGTCAGCACCCTCTGCTATTCCTGTACTGACCCTACATACAGCTGTGTCACTCCTGCTCTGCCTGTCAGCACCCTCTGCTATTCCTGTACTGACCCTACATACAGCTGTGTCACTCCTGCTCTGCCTGTCAGCACCCTATGCTATTCCTGTACTGACCCTACATACAGCTGTGTCACTCCTGCTCTGCCCGTCAGCACTCTCTGCTATTCCTGTACTGACCCTACATACAGCTGTGTCACTCCTGCTCTGCCCGTCAGCACTCTCTGCTATTCCTGTACTGACCCTACATACAGCTGTGTCACTCCTGCTCTGCCCGTCAGCACTCTCTGCTATTCCTGTACTGACCCTACATACAGCTGTGTCACTCCTGCTCTGCCCGTCAGCACCCTCTGCTATTCCTGTACCGCCCCGGCCGTCCAGCTGTGTCACTCCTGCTCAGCCTGTCAGCATCCTCTGCTATTCCTGTACTGACCCTACATACAGCTGTGTCACTTCTGCTCTGCCTGTCAGCCACCTCTGCTATTCCTGTACTGACCCTACATACAGCTGTGTCACTTCTGCTCTGCCTGTCAGCACCCTCTGCTATTCCTGTACTGACCCTACATACAGCTGTGTCACTTCTGCTCTGCCTGTCAGCACCCCCTGCTATTCCTGTACTGCCCCTACATACAGCTGTGTCACTCCTGCTCTGCCCGTCAGCACCCTCTGCTATTCCTGTACTGACCCTACATACAAATGTGTCATTGCGCCTCTGCTATTCCTGTACACCCCCTCCCATGGCTCTCCTGTTTCCTGATAGCTACAGAGATGCAAATGCCTAGTTAATGAGTGTTAGTATTCATCACATAATTCACTCCACAGCTATAAATTCAATAGCCGTTTCTGTGCTATAATTCCCTGACGAACATTATCGCAGTTTAATAAATAACAACCAGGTTAATCCAGTGACTATCAGGGGGAAGGGGAAGGTGGAGGGGGGAGGGAGCCTTCCCCCATGTGTCTATTTATAGCCATCTGCACCCAGACCTGACCGATTACTGTGATCACCAAACGGCACAATAGACTTTGGCCGTGATAGATGCAACACAAAGACAGAGGAAACATACACACACGTACAGAATAGCCTATAGAGAGACAGACAAATATCTGTGTAAGGCTGAAGCCTGTAATCACGGGGGCAGCTTAAATACCGTCCTTCCCCAGTCCGTTTAATTGTCTTTGACCACCATCCTCTCCTCCTCCATTCTTCTTTCTAAACATCCTATATCATGCCCTCTTTGCCAGCCTAACCTGTGTATTGCCCAGGCCGAGCACTCCTTACAACTCTAGTCCTCCATTCCGTAGGGCACGGAGAGCGAGAAGGAGCAAGAAGGAGAGAGAAGGAGAGAAAGGAAGAGGAGAGAGAGATACACACAGGGACCGCGGGGACTTGGAAATGGTTCAAACGCACCTGGATCCAGTTCGGGGGAGGAAGGAAAGAGACAGAGCTGGTGCGTTCTCTCTTACACTCTTTCTCTCGAAACCCAGTTGGCTGGAAGCGAGAACACACCAGCTCTGTCTGTAGTTACCCCACTGTTCCCCGATAATCGTCCAGGTCTTCCATTGCAGGCCTCTCTTCTCCACATTGCGACATAAATGTTGGTCATGTCACCCTCTCACCGTACTGTTGGTCATTGTCTTGGTATTTGGTACAATGATGGTCATTTCATCTTCTATGTTTCGCCCACCGCCACTTTAATTTCTTCACCCCTGTGATGAGGTCACAGACTATTGTTGGGTTTCGATCCCATTTATGCTTTTTTTGTTTTTTTTGGGTAATACCCAGCATGCATCTCTCCTTACTTTCTTTGGAGCTTCTGAATTTAAGGGCATTATTGGCCTTAACAAATAACCATGTGATTTAATCCCGTCCTTTATTTGTGTTAGCCTGGCAAGGGGAGGAGTTCCACAAACACGTATAAAAGGGTCGGCCATTTTGTTTCTCAGGGAGTCGAGTTTAAGTTCCTCAAGCTTTTCAGTGGATCCTGTTGTGTTCAAGGTTTTTATTTGTTTCGTGTCACGGAAATTGCAGAAGCTTGTAGGGAAGATATGAAGCTAACCCGACCTGGGAGGTTTAGCGCAGACTGGTGGCGAGGACCAGTATAGCACTACACCCCGGGAGGACCCCTCCATCAGACATCTGTGTCAGCCCCAGTTTGCACCTTGGGGAGAGTTAGTAGGAGGAGTTGGGGGGAGTTACATGGCGCACAGATTATAATGAGATGTAT
Organism: Ascaphus truei; assembly: GCF_040206685.1. Taxonomy (NCBI): domain Eukaryota; kingdom Metazoa; phylum Chordata; class Amphibia; order Anura; family Ascaphidae; genus Ascaphus; species Ascaphus truei. The sequence goes on along the minus strand of NC_134491.1, from coordinate 19,966,245 downwards.
CACATTCTGCATCTCTGTCCCAGCATGCACCTTGGGGAGAGTTAGTAGGAGGAGTTACATGGGGCACAGATTATAATGAGATGTATCACAGTCTGCGTCTCTGCCCCAGCATGCACCTTGGGGAGAGTTAGTAGGAGGAGTTGGGGAGAGTTACATGGTGCACAGATTATAATGAGATGTATCACATTCTGCATATCTGTCCCAGCATGCACCTTGGGGAGAGTTAGTAGGAGGAGTTGGGGAGAGTTAGATGGTGCACAGATTATAATGAGATGTATCACATTCTGCATCTCTGTCCCAGCTTGCACCTTGGGGAGAGTTAGTAGGAGAAGTTGGGGAGGAGTTACATGGTGCACAAATTAAAATGAGATGTATCACAGTCTGCGTCCCTTCTTTTTACCTTTTATTTGTCACCCCCAAATCCTCCATACTGTGTATGAAGTGGTGCAAGTCTGGTACATTTTGCATCAGACGCCTTTTATTACACACGATGCAGCTCTGTCCGAATAAAACAAGCAATGCATCAAAACAAGCCTTTGTCTAGCCTGATACATAGTAACTGGGAGATCACCAGGAAAAACTGCAAGATGAACTTTGGCCATGACACATGGAAACACAGAGATAAGAGAGAATACACACAAATAACACTTCACTGTTCCTTCTGATAACATTACAGATAAATGTAAGGTTGTGCATTTGGGAAACAAGAATAAACAGGCGACTTACAAATAAATACTTAGAAAAGACATTCTGGAATCAGAGAGAGTGCAGAGAAGAGCCACCAAATTAATAAAGGGGATGGACAATCTAACTTATGAGGAGAGGCTAGCTAAATTAGATTTGTTTACATTAGAAAAGAGGCGTATAAGAGGGGATATGATAACTATATACAAATATATTCAGGGACAGTACAGGGAGCTTTCAAAAGAACTATTCATCCCAAGGGCAGTACAAATAACACAGGGTCATCCCTTAATGTTGGAGGAAAGGAGATTTCACCAGCAACAAATCAAAGGGTTCTTTACAGTAAGGGCAGTTAAAATGTGGGATTCATTGCCCATGAAGACTGTGATGGCAGATACAATAGATTTGTTCAAAAAAAGGTTGGACATCTTTTTAGAAACTAAAGGTATACAGGGATATACCAAATAATAAACATGGGATGTATGTTGATCCAGGAAGTAACCTTATGAGATATCTCTGCACGATATGTCAATGGGGTTTTTTGTTTGCCGTCCTCTGGATCAATAAGGAAGTATAGATATAGGATAAAGTATCTGTTGTCTAAATTTACCATAGGTTGAACTTGATGGACGTACGTCTTTTTTCAACCTCATCTACTATGTAATTATGTAACTAAACGTTGTGTCATAAAGCAGAGTATGACAGAGTCCAGAGGATTCAATGTCAGTGATAACAGAATATCACCGAATATCCCATCATAATGCGTCAGCAGGAACAATAACCATCGCTGCATCAGTGTACATAGAGATAAGGACATATACACACATCCACCCTGTTACTGTAGCTAATCTCACGGCCTCCCCGATATTAGCCACATTCTAACCGAATCTGCGAGAGCTGCCGCGTCTGTGGTGTTATTTTCACTGATTAAACACAACAGCGGCACAAGCTTGCGGCACCCCTGCACCCCCTTACTCCTGTGCCCCCCCCCCCAGGCAGCAGCCAAATGGAAATACAAGGGACCCAGTGCTTGTCAACAGCTGACAGACATGGTCACAGGTGGGCAACAGGATGTTTGGGAGAGTGGCACAGACACAGTATATGCCCAGCAATTACTCAAGGAGACAGTGGCTGCAAAATACAGTTACTTCTCTATTCCTAGTTTTGCCACATTACTCTCTCAATCGTTTGGTGATCATGGAATAAGTAGATAGTGTTGGAAAGGTATTGTCGTCATTGTTTTTCCAATGTGTACTTTCATAGGAAAGGTGTGTGCTGGAATGCAAAGCCGTAAGTCATGGTGCTATTAACTTGTAGCCTCTTCCCAAGAATCTGGTGGCCATAATTTCCACCCGTTCCTTTATTTTTGGTGGCTCGCTAACCACCCAGGTTTACGCTCAACTTTTCGGAATAGGGAAATCCTCCTGGGGATCAACAGGTGAAAACATTTAGCATGGAAAAGTGTATTGTGATCAGTACGTTTGTTGAAGATGGTGGTTGCAAGTCCATTAATAGTTTTCCAAACACTTGCACCAAGGAAGCTAATCTTATTCATGTCCTAGGTGAGGGTAAATTGAATTGGGGTTGGAAGGTCGTTTAAATGTTTAACAGTGTCAAGTAGTTTATACTCGGTCCCACTCCAAATGAAGAATAGATCGTCAATATATCCCCAGTAAATGGGGCTACACTATTTGGTGAGAGGATTTGTCAAAATGTATTCCTGTTCATTTTAATGTTAATGAACCCGTTGGACATATTAGAGCCCGTGGCTGTTCCAGTTTATTGGAGGTAATATGTGTGTTCAATAATAATAACAACTTTATTTCACATAGCTCTTTTCTCCCAATGAAAACTCAAAGCGCTTCACAATTACAGTATAGCGTGCGGTACGCAGCACACAGGATTGTTACAGACACAGTTCCTATCCGGATGAGTTTACAATCTATGTTTTTGGTGCCTGAGGCACAGGGAGATAAAGTGACTTGCCCAAGGTCACAAGGAGCTGACACCGGGAATTGAACCATGTTCCCCTGCTTCAAACTCAGTGTCGCTGTTATTAGAGTCAATGTCTTTACTCACTGAGAAGTAGTTTCACTCAAGGACCAGTGTTGCAAATTATAGGAAGAAAGTCATGGGTATAGAGTAGATTATTTGTTAATAGTTTTTTTTACCCAAACAATTCAGGCTTAGATCCACTAAACTCTGTTAAACTCATTAACACAACGTTAACCTAAGTTAAGGTCATATTAAAGCAGTAGTTTTCAACTTTTTTTGGTTAAGGAACCCCAAAATTCGATTTTGAAAATCTGGGGAACACACACACACACACACACACACACACACACACACACACACACACACACACACACACACACACACACACACACACACACACACACACACACTCTAACAGGGTGAATAAAAGACACCAGCCCATATGCCTGGCAGACCTATGTTTAGGTCTGCAGTGCAGCAGTGACCGGGTTAACATTCAGATGGGAAGGTCTTGGTAATTTGTCAGGTCCCAGCTGCCTCGTTAAGGGGCTTTAAAACCCCAGACTGCTCACACATACAGGGCTGTCTGAACAATGGAGAGAGGGGAGGGGGGGGAGAGGAAAGTCCTGCTGAGCTAGGAATTATACCTTTAAAGAGAGGTGCTACCTGGGATAAAAAGCATATGTATACAATGAAGAGGGAAAGATCCCAAAAATGGTGCACTCTACTCTACCCATTCAAAATAACAAATTATTTATTAACATATCATAAACATAGAAAATAGTTAAAACCTATGGAGGTGTGCTATGGGAAATCCTAGGTATGGATTGCTCAGTTAGTCAAATGGCACAGGTATGATAACCTAGTATAGCCAATCATGCACAAAAAAACAGTATACACAATAACTAAGCTAGGTCCCCGTGGGGTTGCAGCTTGGATAGGAGGTAATCCTGTAAGTTGAGACAATGTATGCTAATATCTAGCAACTGTAGCTGAAACTGTAAAGTGTAGCAATATCATCATAATGTGTCTGTGTGTAATGATGAGTGACACTTTAACCTGCACATGAGATCTTAGCAAAAACCCAGCATCAAACACACCCCAGTGATCTGTATGATGGTTAGGGGTACCCCCGAAGAAGTTCCATTGCCCCAGGAACGAAACACGTGTCGGGATGACGTCAGCGTGACGTCAGGTGTGCGACAGATGCATAGGTGTCTGATCGAGTCAGCCGCAACAAACAGATACAGTTAAACTAAGATGTGGGCCACAGATGTGGATCCCACTACTGTAGCTAGAAACAGCAGCTTTGAGGTCTGTATATCCTGGTAGAAACACTGCTTGCAAACGGGAGACAGCTGAGTCACATGTCGGCACCCAGGAGCATCTGCTTAACGTACAGACACCACAGGTCAATAAGTAAGTAGATCCAGCCGTGTATATCCCCAGGTGGATCAGCATACAGATCACTGGGGTGTGTTTGATGCTGGGTTTTTGCTAAGATCTCATGTGCAGGTTAAAGTGTCACTCATCATTACACACAGACACATTATGATGATATTGCTACACTTTACAGTTTCAGCTGCTAGATATTAGCATACATTGTCTCAATTTATAGCATTTGCTGACTACCAGCTTAAACAAGCAGATATTGTACTCCTCCAGGAGACTCATTTTAGCACGACTAGCTCCCCAAAGTATTTAGACAAAAGGTTCCACCAATTCTACCTCTCATCCTCCACTAAGAAAACAAAGGGTGTAGCAATTATATTCCACAATAAATGTCCATTTAAAGCAGATAAAATAATCAGAGACACAGACGGCAGATACATAATCTTAATCGGCACCATAAATGAGCAGACACTTACATTAGCATCCATATATGCGCCGGGAGACCTAGAGCCTAAATTCTCCACATTAGTGTTCAATAAACTGAGTAAAGTGGCCAAGGGCCCACTAATAGTAGCAGGGGACTTTAACACAACCCTCAACCCGAAACTAGACAGATCGGGCTCTCAGCTTTGCTATACCAAAAACACATCCCACACACTTCGCATGGGTCTAAAAGAGAACAGTCTTCTAGATATATGGAGGGAACAACATCCCCATGAAAGAGACTACACTTTTTTCTCGCACCCTCACTCCTCTTATAGCAGAATCGACTACTTCTTTGTTTCTAGCAGACTGGTTCCGAAGATCTCCCATACTGGGATCCATGATATTTCATGGTCGGATCATGCGCCTATAGAGCTAAGGTGCACCCAGCTAATTCTAGACAGACCTAGAGCAAATTGGAAGCTAAATGAATCCCTTCTAAAAAAAACCTGAAACAGCCCAGGTAATAGCCGAGGAAATAGATCAGTATTTTAAGCTAAATAAGGGGTCAGTGAACTCCTATCTCTCCCTCCGGGAAGCCCACAAGGCAACACTAAGGGGCGTATTAATCAGTATCGCCTCAAGACGGAAAAAAGAACGAGAGGCCAAAATTAAGCTCTTGCAGTCCAAACTAAAAGACCTCTCGGACATCCATAAACAGTCTAATGACCCCGGCTTACTCAACCCAATCAAAGACGCCAAAATAGAACTCAACTTACTATTGACTTCCCAGGCTGATATTTCACTGAATTGGTCAAAGAGGAAATTTTTTGATAAAGCAAACAAGCCAGATACTATGCTCGCAAACAAATTGAGAAATAGACCCCCTAATTACAGTATACAAGCCATCAGAAGACCCTCGGGTGCCATATCCGGTAACCCTGCCGTAATAGTTGATGAATTCAAGGCATATTATGAGAAATTATATAACGGAGATAAAACAATACAGAACCAGACTACAGAGCGAGCCCGCGAATCCCTTCTCGCAAGCTCGAATCTGCCAAGGTTAACAGAAGAGGAGAGAAAGGGGTTGAGTTGCGATTTTTCCATGGAGGAACTTATCAGCGTAATCGACAATCTAAAACCCTCAAAGGCCCCGGGACCAGACGGTTTCTCAGGCCTATATTATAAAAAATATAGTAAATCCTTGGCCCCGTATCTGCTCAACATGTTCAATGCGGTGTTGGCAGGAGATCCCTTCCCAGAAAACATGCTCCAAGCGTCAATCTCTATAATTCACAAACCTGGCAAAGACCCATTAGATTGTAAAAGTTACAGGCCCATCTCGCTTATTAATACAGACATAAAAATCTACGCTAAATTGATTGCCAATAGATTAAGAGAGATAGTAGGGGAACCCCTGTTGCAGCCTTAGTTAAATGATAATATGAACGGTGCTTTGGGTGTAAACTGTAGTGGACATAGGAGAGAAGGAACCCAATATAGCACTCAGGTTCACACTCTGGAGATTAGTGAATGAATTAAAAACATAATCTTTATTAAACAGCATATATAAAATAGTTGTCCAACGACGTACTGAAGGTGAATTGATCCTAAATAGATAAAGCCATATTGGCTCTGGATCAAGGTAAGTAGTGTGTGCCAGATGATTTTAATAAACCACTGGTACTGATGCAACACAGTAATCCTAATGCGGAGCTGTGTGGTAGGTGATTATTAAGGTGTGTCCGGGTAAGTACTGAAATTGTAGGTCACAAAGGTATAATATATTCTTTTATTTTGTGGTAGGTGTGACCCAACTGATGGACATGTAAACAAATATACTATGTATATCAGTGATGATGAAAATCAATCAGCTACGCTTCTAGATATATATGCCCCTATCCGTCTTAGATGACCTAAGGTAACCCTCTGGGTGCTGTACTCCAGGGGTGTGTGGACCTGTGTTAACCAGCGTGGCTAAAGTCAGAGATAGGTGTCCTGACTAAGGTCGTGAAAGAGGTCAGTGTCCCAGTCTGGGAGACGCTGATAATATGGGGCAGGCTTGTGACTCATAAATAGACAGAAGGCTGGATAATGGTAAGAGCTGAAGGAGACCTCACAGATGTTAAGCCGCACACCAACACGGCAGGGCAGCTATTGCGTGCTGCAGGTATGTTAACTCAGTACTTAAAAACGGGAACACTATCCTTGTAACCACCTTAATGAGGCTAAAAATGACCGTCGGGGCACTTTTATCCTATATAAGACTGCACTCGCAGACTACCGCATGGACTCGCGGTCACAGAAATACATGCGGAGACAGTCCTGATCTGCGCGTGCACGTATGTATAAGGAGCCTTTCCATTATCCAGCCTTCTGTCTATTTATGAGTCACAAGCCTGCCCCATATTATCAGCGTCTCCCAGACTGGGACACCGACCTCTTTCACGACCTGAGTCAGGACACCTATCTCTAACTTTTGCCACGCTGGTTAACACAGGTCCACACACCCCTGGAGTACAGCACCCAGAGGGTTACCTTAGGTCATGTAACACGGATAGGGGCATATATATCTAGAAGCGTAGCTGATTGATTTTCATCATCACTGATATACATAGTATATTTGTTTACATGTCCATCAGTTGGGTCACACCTACCACAAAATAAAAGAATATATTATACCTTTGTGACCTACAATTTCAGTACTTACCCGGACACACCTTAATAATCACCTACCACACAGCTCCGCATTAGGATTACTGTGTTGCATCAGTACCAGTGGTTTATTAAAACCATCTGGCACACACTACTTACCTTGATCCAGAACCAATATGGCTTTATCTATTTAGGATCAATTCACCTTCAGTACGTCGTTGGACAACTATTTTATATATGCTGTTTAATAAAGATTATGTTTTTAATTCATTCACTAATCCCCAGAGTGTGAACCTGAGTGCTATATTGGGTTCCTTCTCTCCTATGTCCATGCCAATAGATTAAGGGCCTCATGCAGTAAGGCCCGATAAAATCTTTTCACCAAGTGTGGCGGATAGGTGGGGGATCGGCCTTTTTTTGGCGATTTGCCCTCGCAGTATTCAGTAAGGGCCGAATCCTTCCGATCCCTGCCAAAGCACTGCGAAAGCAAAGCTGCCAATGACCTGTGGCGATACAGCCTGGCTCCCGATAAGGCTCCCGATAAGCCTTTGGTGCCGATAGATGTTTGCAGCTGAGAGAGACAAGCCGCTCTCTCAGCGCAAACATCGGCACCAAAAAAAGTATTTAAAAACAACTTTTACTCATAGTGTACATGTGCAGGGGGTCTTCGGAGCTGAACCGCGTTGGTTTGAGGTCCGGGGACCCCCTGCCCCCCGAGATACAGGCCCCTTTATGAGGTGCCGGTATCCCTCGGCGTTTAAAGGTCCCGATCACGTGACCGCGACCTGTAAACAAACCAGAGGGATACCGGCACCCCATAAAGGGGCCTGTATGTCGGGGGGCAGGAGGTCCCCGGACCTCAAACCAACGCGGTTCTGCTCCGGAGACCCTCTGCACATGTACAGTATAAATAAAACACACACACATCAATAAAGACTCGTTCCTTACCTTGGCGGCTATGTGCAACGGTAATGAAGCAGCATGAATGTCTTTTTAATTATACTGTACAGTGAGCAGGGGGTCCCCTGAGCTGAACCGCATTGCTTTGTGGAGCAGGGACCCCCTGCTTCCCGAGTTACAGGCCCCGGTATGTGTCATCGGGTGGCAGTGTCGCCGCCATGTTTATAGCATCCCCGCAATAAACATGGCGTCCACACTGTAACCGATGGCCCAAACCGGGGCCTGTAACTCGGGAGGCAGGGGGTCTCTGAGCCACAAATAAATGCGCTTCAGCTCAGGGGGCCTCCTGCTTCCGCACAATATTATTAAAATACATTAATGCTGCTTCATTACCATAGCGGATAGCCGCTAAGGCAATGAAGGGGTTAACGCATAGTAGCATGTTTATTGGGGACAAATGCCCCCAATAAACATAGCAGCAACCAATCAGAGTAGGGATGGAGTTCCCACGCTCTGATTGGCTGGCTTACCATGTGAGTCCGGCCATGTGTCATTTCATGACGTTTTCTTAAAGGCAATAGCAGCAAAGCCATTCTGATTGGCTGTGCTGGCATTGCCTTTAAGTGACGTCATCAAATTTTTTTACATCGGCCAAAACACATGGTTTTCACGGCCCAATCAGGGCCGTGGGAACCATATGACGACAAATGTGACGTCATAGGCCTTTAAAAGCCTATGTCGTCTCATTTTGAAGGCAGACGCCGAGGAGGACGGACCTCCTCCTGAAGATTGAAGACCAGGGCGTGGCACCGGACGTCAAGAAGACCCCGGAACAAGGTATTTTAATACAGATTCACTAAGAATAAAACTAGTACAACCCTTGATTGTCATGTTTTATTATTTTAATGTTTAATTTGTTATGTTTTTTTCTTTTATGGTTTCCTGTTCCTGGATCGTGTCGTGGATTTCTTCGTGGCTTGGTTCCTGGATTGGTTCCTGCACTTGTTCTTGGATTGGTTCCTGCACTTGTTCTTGGATTGGTTCCTGGTTTGGTTCGTGGATTTGTTCCTGGATTGTGTCGTGGATGGTGTCGTGGATGGTGTCGTGGATTGGTACGTGAGTAAGCTGATCAACGGGAGTCGGTGGGGGCAAGTAATGGTAAGTTAAATAAAGAAATGTTCTTAATGTAACTGTTTTTTTTGTTGCTTTTTCATGTTTTCATTTTTTATAATGCATATCATTTCTTCCCACTGTATGTATGTCTGTATGTATGTGTACAGATATATATACAGGGTAAGAAATGATAGTGTTGTTAAAGCTTCTAATTCTGTATTGTTAATCATTGTGGCTATGCATTGATGTGTGCTAAATGTATTTTATTTTTAGACAGATGTAAGTTTTGGGCTTCCAGGCCGTACAATAGGATATGGAAAGCCTTGCTTTATTATATTGTAATTGTTGGTGTACTTTTTTCTATGTTTTGAAGTTGTTCTCTGTTAGGATAGCTTTAGTTCATTGTGTAATTGGTATGGATGGTATTTTAATTGTTTAGGGATGTAAGTGATGTGTGGTAATTCATTGATGGTGAGTTTATTGGATTAAATAATATACTTCTTGTGATGTATGGCGATTTGAGTGGGATTATTGTATTGTTAACATTGATTTGCAGCGTGTACATGCAGTTTACATGTTATGCTACATGTATACACTGTAAATGCAATGTTTTATGAGGCATGTGAGCCTACAGATTGAATGATTAAATGGAATTTGGTTAGGCAATTGGTTTTTATTTCACTGAGGATGTTATGCATAACTGTTATAGGCATTGCAGGATGGCTTCACCCCTTAATTACCTTTCAGGTTAGTACCCGATAAGGTGATTAAGGGGTTCAGTGTTATGTTAATGATATTCAAATGTTGTGGCTATTTATAATGTTGGCAACGGACCCCAAGGATGATGCTGGCGACGGAGACTTCTTATTGATGAGGTTAGTACAATTTTCTTTACATTTTAACGGTATTGAATGTGTTTAATAATGGCCAAATAATGTATTATCCCTATGTGGATAATAGTTATTTGGCACATTATTGTACTGTATGTGCTGGGGGAGGGGGTATTAGGCCCAAGGGTATTTGGTAGGACTCCCCTGTGGGTATTGGGTGAGGGTGGTTGGGGGGCTTTGTGGGGGAGGGTATGTGGGTGATGGTGGCTTAACCCCTTAATAACCGCTATGGTGATTAAGGGGTTAGGGGACATTAATTTGGATGTTGTAATTCTTGTGTTTGTTTTGCAGAAGCGGATGGGGCATGGGCAGGATGAAGATGAGGATGGCCTTCATCGTGGCAGTGGGACATGGGTGAGTGCAATATGTATTTAATGTCTTTATTGTTGTGTATGTATTTTAAATGGACAACTGCACTATTATCCATTTGTGGATGATAGTCATTCTGCCCATTACTATACTGTATGTTAGGGGGGTATAGGTGTTGTTGGGTATATATATATATATATATATATATATATATATATATATATATATATATATATATATATATAATTATTTAATTATTTATTTAATTCGTTATTGTGGGGCTGGGGTGTGTTTTTTTATTATTGTGGGTAGTGGGGGTGTGTGAAGGGGGCATTAGCCCCAACGGTGGTTGTTTAGGGCTTGCGGGTGGGTAGCGGGAGGCCTTAACCCCTTCAGGACCGTAGCGGTATTAACCGCTACGGTCGTGAAGGGGTTAAGTGCCCCCGCATCCCCCCCGCAAGTCCTAAACTCACACCCAGGGCCAAATACCCCCCTCACCCATCCCCGCTACCCACAATAACGCTGGGACTTAGAACAGTTGTGTCTTGATAATGTGGAACTGAAATACAACAACCTTACAAAAGAAGAAAATTTGGCATTGCAAAACATAAAAAGTAATGGTGATTTAATTGTTCGCCAAGCTGACAAGGGGGGGGCGATTGTCCTGCAGGATAGGGCAGACTACCTCTGTGAGGCCCATCGCCTCCTCCTTGATACAACATCGTATCAGACTCTTATTGAGGACCCTTTAGAGGGTTATCAGGTGGAGTTCCGAGATCTTCTCCGGGGCGCATTCACTGAAGGGATTATTTCAAAATTGGAACACAAATTTCTATACATTAAACACCCTAGAACCCCTATTTTCTATCACATTCCTAAATTGCACAAAGATATAGTTAAACCACCTGGGAGGCCTATTGTGTCGGGGATTGGCTCAATGACATCCAACGTGTCCCAATATGTGGATTATTATTTACAACCCCATGTCATCAAATTGCGTTCTTACATACGGGACACGTTGCATGTCATTGACTCCATCTCTGACATCAAGTGGAAGGATACCTATCACTGGGCTACATGTGATGTATCCTCACTTTACACCTGTATTGAGCACTTAAAAGGTATCGAGGCAATTAGTCACTTTTTAGAGTCAGATCCCGAGTTGCACTCTTCACACAGGCTTTTCCTATTAGCATGCATTAAATTTATGTTGAATCACAATTATTTTCTATTTGGAAACACGTATTATTTGCAAATCTGTGGAACGGCCATGGGGGCCAAATTTGCTCCCAGCTATGCTAACCTCTACATGGGACTGTGGGAGAGTACACATGTTTGGGGGAACGCTGCGCTGGGGGCGGGTTTGGTCTACTATGGCCGCTTCATAGATGATATCCTTATTATTTGGGATGGTGAGAGGGGGTCCCTGGAGGAGATTTTGGAAGCCTTTAATGATAACAATATGGGGTTAAAATTCACATATATTACACACCCAGATACCATAGTATTTTTGGATTTAGAACTATTTGTGGGTCCTCAAGATGTCATTCATACCAAAACACACTTTAAAACAGTGGCTGCGAACAGCTACCTACAATATGGTAGCAATCATTATAAAAAATGGTTAGACAATGTGCCAAAAAGTCAGTTCTACAGATTAAGACGCAACTGTTCAATGGACATAGACTTTTATACCCAGGGTACAGATCTTTCAATGAAGTTCCAGGAAAAAGGCTATGATATGGCAGTTGTTAACAAATCGTTTTCAGATGCCAGTTTACTGGATCGCGCGTCTTTATTGGAGAAATCCAAAAGTAAAACAATATCAAAAAATAAGGTTAACTCTACAGGTTCTGTACCTCAGTTTATTACACAGTTCAATCAGTCTGCCAAACAAATTAAGAAAATAATAAATGACCATTGGAACATCTTGGTTAGCGATCCAGAGATTGGTCACCTGTTGCCAACACATGCTCCTGTGATCTTCAGGAAAGCAAGGAGTATAAAAACAATAATTGCTCCGAGCAAATTAAAAACATCTAAGCTAGTCAACAATTGTAGAGTGGATGGATCTGTTCCCATTAGGGTTAAGGGAAACTTTGGATGCGGGAGAAGTAGATGCTTAACGTGCAAACATTTGATAAAAACCAATAAATTTAAATCTTATTCCAATGGGACATCACATGATATAGCAGAATATATCAACTGCCTTAGTGACTATGTGATCTATCTTATATCATGTGAGTGCGGTCTACAATATGTAGGCCGCACATCAAGAGCCCTAAGCACGAGGTTTTTAGAGCATCGAAGAAATATAATCAATGGGTGTCTAACACACAATCTCTCCCGCCACTATTGTAATGAACATTCGAAAGATCCTAGGTCCTTACGAGTTATGGGCATCGAGTTCATTCCCCCTACATTTATGGGTGGTGATCGTTTCAAAAGATTGTGTATGAGGGAGACCTATTGGATGTATATTCTAGATACTTTGCACCCAAGTGGACATAATGATCACATAGACATTAGCACCATAGTGTGATCACTCCAGGTGGGTGATCCTTCGGAGGTCTGGTTTGAGTGCTTCGGCACTCCCTCTGAACTATGGTGACATGTCAACTCTCTAAAATATTCATCCTTCACAGAATTTTTTGAGGAATTTTTTGAGGCATTTATTGCATTGCATTCCATTATGGCTATATATATTCCCAATAATGCATTGTACTGCGGATGTGTCTGTTTGAGTCCAGAACAGGTCTCAACATATATGTTTACATTTTTATACATTTTACACGTCATTACCAATAGAGGTTATACATTCATTCATATCATTAACTTCACATTTATATTTCATTATTAAAATATTTGGATAATCACCTACACATACACATTATCCAATCACTTTAATATCTATTCTTTATATTAATATATTTTATCATTACAATTTTTCCATTTCACTTTATCAATACATCACAAACACATTATTATTTAATATCACATATATTATACACCATTTATACATAGTCACTTCATCACTTCATTGCTAGCCTTTCTGAGCATTCTTCTGTTCTTGCTTAAACCATCTTCTTTGCTCCACCTCTGACTCCAATTGCAATCAATCACAGATGGATCATTCAACAGGTATTATACCATGCCCTAAGACCTGATTTGTTTAATTTATGTAGCACATTGTTTGCTGAACATACTATAAAGGGGTTAATTGATGGTATTCAGTTTTGATAGTATTCTCCAATTCTTGGGCTCTCTCAATTAAATCTTGTTCCAAATTGCCAATCATGTTTTGTGAATAGAATCACAACTAATTGTCATCTATTGTCATGAAGTATGGTTAACTCTATCCAACTAGTAAGTACTTGGTAATTCAATTAGTAGCCACACATCTATATGGCACTACATGTTGATTTAATACATTTATCAATTATCTCTATTGCACAAATAGGTAGTTTCAGTACAATATTCATTTTTTCTACCCATATATATTTGTTAACATCTTATGAGCTATAAAATTCTCCAATAGTACAGTGTGGTCCTTAGAACTTGTCCATTGTGATCAGTGTAGTATTAGTAATTGTACCAATGGACTAGTTTAAAGTGTTTTATTAATGTTGTAATTGATTAATTGTTTTTAATTATGTTTGCAAATGAACCTCACTATAAATACTGTGGGGATACAACCAATGGGTATCCCCTGAAGAAGTCATCATCGATGACGAAACGCGTAGGGCGTGGCTAGAGCAGAGCAGACATTTGTCCCACTGAGAGCAGACTGAGAGGAACGCAGCTTGTGGGAGGCTCAGCAAAGCAGATCAGTGGACACATCGTTTGGCTTGATTGGTGGTGCAGCAGCTAGAGGCAGTCAGGAGAGGCCTCGGTTTCCTGGAGGGACTTCCGTTTTGTGCGGGACACCAGACCGGGTGAGCGTCACTTCCGGTAGAAGGAGACCGCGCACGAGAGGACACCATTACAGGCTCGAACGGCACCACTGGCTTATGAGGGCCAATCTCATAACTGCTTTCAAATAACGCTTTACTTGTGAGTGGGCATTTGTCTGGTTTTAAATGTTCCATAAAATTATTGTTAAACTTTAATGCACTAGGTGTGCGCCTGTTTTCTTTTCTTTTTTCTTTCATAGGTATTCCTAGGGAGTTGTGATCCCTTATAAACGGGCTGCCTATACCTGGATGCATTCACTTGGAACAGGACTCTGTGACTTTTAAGGTTTTTTAAAAGTTTTTTGGAAAAAAGTTTTTATTTTCATTTTTTCATATTTTTTATATTTTTTATTTTATTCTATATATTTTTTGTATTACAACATAAAATTTTTTTTTTTTCCAGAAGCATTTTTTAACAATTTTGTTATGTACACTTTGTATTAAAGTTATTACACATTTTATCTTAGAATCACATAGGGTTTTTTAATTATATTATTTCACTTTAGCCACCCCATAGGTTGTATCAACGCAGTTGGCTACTTATTCACAGTTAGGCAGGTTGTTGCATTAGGCGCTCCTTTATTATTTCTGTTTTGTTTTGATATATATATATATATATATATATATATATATAATTATTTAATTATTTATTTAATTCGTTATTGTGGGGCTGGGGTGTGTTTTTTTATTATTGTGGGTAGTGGGGGTGTGTGAAGGGGGCATTAGCCCCAACGGTGGTTGTTTAGGGCTTGCGGGTGGGTAGCGGGAGGCCTTAACCCCTTCAGGACCGTAGCGGTATTAACCGCTACGGTCGTGAAGGGGTTAAGTGCCCCCGCATCCCCCCCGCAAGTCCTAAACTCACACCCAGGGCCAAATACCCCCCTCACCCATCCCCGCTACCCACAATAACGCTGGCACGGTGGGTTAACCCCTTCATTGCCTTAGCGGTTAGCCGCTAAGGTAATGAAGTGGCTTTTAAATGCCTTTTTCCTGCCTCGGATGCATGCCGGGGGGCTCCGGTGCGGGTATCAGCTCCGGAGACCCCCGGCATCAATCACAGGCAGGAAAAAGGGCTGATTTTTTCTAAGTGTCGCCCTTGCCGATGCTTCTCCTTCAGCAAGTTGCCAACTTTAGTTGGCGGGCTGGATTGGCCATAAAATCTCCAATCTGGCCTGCCGATCAGCACCGAAAAGCTGATCGGGGCTTACTGAATTCAGGCGGGAAAAAAAAGTCCCGATAAGTGGCTTATCGGCAGCCGGGTGGCGAAAAATTTTTATTCGGAAGAAAAGTTGCCGATAATTCCCACTTATCGGGGCTTACTGAATCAGGAGGGCAAAAAACGGCTATAAAATGCTGAAAAAGCCTTATCGGGGCTTACTGCATGAGGCCCTAAGTCAGATCCTACCTAGACTGATACACCCAGATCAAGTCGGATTTATTAAAGATAGACAAGCGGGAGACAACATCCGACGAATCATTGATCTGCTAAAAGGAACATTCTTTAAAGGAGTTTCTGTGCGAACAGGCCAAACAGCCGGGACTGTTCATGCAGAAACAGGCCAAACAACAGCAACTATTCATGCAGGAGCAGGCCAAGCAAACCAATTACTACTGCCAGCAGCAGGCAACACAGTAGGAAAACCAGGCCAGGCAAAACCGGGAAATGGCCAAACTACTGGTTCTGTCCCCTTCGGCTGCCGAACCAGACCTTCCAAATAACACCCCGGTTCTCCCGAGGAAAAGGAGTCCGGCCGAAGACCCAGAGGCTTTTCTATTGACGTTTGAAAGGGTTGCCGAGGTCCAGGGCTGGTCTGTTGATCGCTGGGCAACCGCTTTGGCCCCGCTCCTCATAGGAGAAGCCCATATCAGGGCCTACCAGCGGATCAGGCTATAGACTATAAACAAGTAAAAGCCGCTATACTTGATCGCTTAGGCCTGACCCCAGAAAGCTAACGACAGCAGTTCCGGCATCTGAAGTGCACCTCTAAGATGAGGCCCCGGTTCCTAGCTCAGCGCTTACTAGACTTGCGTACTCGCTAGATACAACCCGAGCAGTGCACTAAGGAGGCAGTTCTCGAACAATTTGTTTTGGAACAATTCCTACAAGTGATAACCCCTCCCGCACGCTCTTGGGTAAAACTCAATGCTGCTAAAACCCTAACTTTGGCTGTCCAGCTCATTAAAAACTTCCTCGCGGCAGAGGATCAGGAAGGTGTCCTGGGCCTTACGGATCCATCTCCACCGGTGCTGCGGAACCCCAAAGAGGGAGACCGGACCAATGGGTAAACTACGACACATCCGCACGCAACTGCCAAGTCCCATGAATGGAGTAGTCATTCCAGCAACGGAGAGGTCCAAACGCCGGTCCCCACCGAGAACCTTGTCTACTTGCCGATGTCGGCTCATCGCCAAACGAGAGACTTCAGAAGACGTCGCATGCAGGACCCATCCGACTACTGGTCTCCAGTATCCGGTCCAGCTGATCGGTATCCACGTCAACCTCTGGTGAGAGAGCTCTCTCCATGTTCTACCTGCGGGGAAAAAGGCCACTATCATATGGAATGTCCGCAGATGGATTGTTCCTTCAGCAGGACTGTCGCTTTGGCCTTTCCCAGAGAAAGTTGCAAGTCCTGGCTACTTCTAGTCCAGATTGGAGGTAACCTTTGGTCCCCCCCCCATCCTTCCCCCCCAACATAGCCACCCATAACCAAGGGTCGAGGGGTCGAAGGGCAACATACGCAGCAGAGGGCCAGGACCTCCCTGTTGCACTCCGGCCTCGGGCTCCGGACCCACCCCAGAATGGGCAAATTTGTCCGAATGCCGGTCTCCAGGAGACATGGCAATATCACTTTAGGACCTGTACAAGGCCTAATCCTACTTCTCTTCCATCTGCTGACCCTGTCCCAGCAGACCTTCCCCCTCCCTCCCCCCCCTCCCCTGCCCCCCCCCCTCCCCTTGGCAGCTCAACAGCAAGCCGCAAAGGGCCAATAAAGAAGTTACACCTCCCACCCACCAAGCCCATAGACGAAAATATGTCACACTCCCAGGAAACAGGAGCAAGGTCTCAACTAGTGGGAAAGGTGAGACCCCGAGTCCACGACCCACAAAAATAAAATATTAGAATGGCAAATACAGCCCCGATTAAAGTGAGATCTTTAAACGTCAAAGGGTTGCAAAACAACAGGAAGCGGAGATTGGCCCTTCAGGACATGAAAAAAATCAGGGGGGGACATCATATTCTTACAGGAGACACACTTCACATCTCAAGACCCCCCAAATTTATTCAAAAGAATCGCCGCCATTTTTTTAAACTTTTTTTTTAAACTTTTTTTTTTTTTTTTTAAATTTATTTAATTAACTGGCGCCCGGCCGGAGTCAGCGCGCGGGGCGTATGTTGTGCAGGCCGGAGTCAGCGCGCGGGCCATATGTTGTGCAGGCCGGAGTCATCGCGCGGGCCGTATGTTGTGCAGGCCGGAGTCATCTCGCGGGCCGTATGTTGTGCAGGCCAGTCATCGCGCGGGTCGTATGTTGTGCAGGCCGGAGTCATCTCGCGGGCCGTATGTTGTGCAGGCCAGTCATCGCGCGGGCCGTATGTTGTGCAGGCCGGAGTCATCGCGCGGGTCGTATGTTGTGCAGGCCGGAGTCATCGCGCGGGCCGTATGTTGTGCAGGCCGGAGTCATCTCGCGGGCCGTATGTTATGCAGGCCAGAGTCATCGCGCGGGCCGTATGTTGTGCAGGCCGGAGTCATCTCGCGGGCCGTATGTTGTGCAGGCCGGAGTCATCTCGCGGGCCGTATGTTGTGCAGGCCAGTCATCGCGCGGGCCGTATGTTGTGCAGGCCGGAGTCATCGCGCGGGTCGTATGTTGTGCAGGCCGGAGTCATCGCGCGGGCCGTATGTTGTGCAGGCCGGAGTCATCTCGCGGGCCGTATGTTGTGCAGGCCGGAGTCATCTCGCGGGCCGTATGTTGTGCAGGCCGGAGTCATCGCGCGGGCCGTATGTTGTGCAGGCCGGAGTCATCGCACGGGCCGTATGTTGTGCAGGCCGGAGTCATCGCGCGGGTCGTATGTTGTGCAGGCCGGAGTCATCTCGCGGGCCGTATGTTGTGCAGGCCGGAGTCATCGCACGGGCCGTATGTTGTGCAGGCCGGAGTCATCGCGCGGGCCGTATGTTGTGCAGGCCTGAGTCATCTCGCGGGCCGTATGTTGTGCAGGCCGGAGTCATCTCGCGGGCCGTATGTTGTGCAGGCCAGTCATCGCGCGGGCCGTATGTTGTGCAGGCCGGAGTCATCGCGCGGGTCGTATGTTGTGCAGGCCGGAGTCATCTCGCGGGCCGTATGTTGTGCAGGCCGGAGTCATCTCGCGGGCCGTATGTTGTGCAGGCCGGAGTCATCGCGCGGGCCGTATGTTGTGCAGGCCAGTCATCGCGCGGGCCGTATGTTGTGCAGGCCGGAGTCATCGCGCGGGCCGTATGTTGTGCAGGCCGGAGTCATCGCGCGGGCCGTATGTTGTGCAGGCCAGTCATCGCGCGGGCCGTATGTTGTGCAGGCCGGAGTCATCGCGCGGGCCGTATGTTGTGCAGGCCGGAGTCATCGCACGGGCCGTATGTTGTGCAGGCCGGAGTCAGCGCGCGGGCCGTATGTTGTGCAGGCCGGAGTCAGCGCGCGGGCCGTATGTTGTGCAGGCCGGAGTCATCGCACGGGCCGTATGTTGTGCAGGCCGGAGTCATCGCACGGGCCGTATGTTGTGCAGGCTGGAGTCAGCGCGCGGGGCGTATGTTGTGCAGGCCGGAGTCATCGCACGGGCCGTATGTTGTGCAGGCTGGAGTCAGCGCGCGGGGCGTATGTTGTGCAGGCCGGAGTCAGCGCGCGGGCCGTATGTTGTGCAGACCAGAGTCAGCGCGCGGGCCGTATGTTGTGCAGGCCTGCTTTATACCTATTGTGACACAGTACTGCTGTGTCACCACTGGGTGGAGCTTAACATCAACTCTCAATGTTAACTCCTCATTTACTTTAGTAAACACCAGCATGAAGAGGTTACATATACATTATTTGTCATGGTTAAACTTGGCATTGCTCCCACCCAGACCCTGGAATAGGGCTTTCCAGGGCCTGGATGGCTGGAACACACCTATAGGGTTATTAAGAATAACAGCATTATTTCCTGCCTTTATTTCCCTCTCCTCTCCACGTTACTCCACACGCAGTAACGCCAAGACGTACTTAACATCGCGTTTTTGGAAGATAACGCAGCAATATGCCACAATAACGTGATATTGTTTTTGCATATAATTAGTGTAATGTGAAGGTGAAGTTGTGAGGCGGGACATCTGCTATGCGGGAGAAAATGAACGACTCTGACAAAGCGCAGGGGTCAGCGTGAAACGCGTAAGAGGGCTTTTTGACCCCTTGCTTTTTTATATGCCAATAAATAGTGTTTTGTGCCTTTAGTCTGCGGTCCGGTTCATTTTCTCCCGCATAGCAGATGCACCGCCTCACTACTCCACCTTAACATGATTCTGGCAGGAGCACAGGGCCGTTTTAAGACCTTCGTAGGCCCTCTGCACTTTTATTTCTAGAGGCCTGTGTGTCCGATATTTTTACAAATTTTTATGCTAATTTCATCGTTTGCTTGTTTCTTTCGATACTAGCGATATTTGGCATCGATACTTTTGTTTCGATATTTAAAAAAAGGTATCGATACTTCGAAAGCATTTTAAAATTAAAATTTGCTGTTTTCTCTTATTTTGTGTTTTTTTTTTTTTTTTAGGTATTGTTTCAAGGGAAATTTTGTAGGCCCTAAAAGGTTCGTAGGCCCCAGGCACTGTGCCTAGTTGGCCTAATGTATAAAGCGCCCTCTGCTGGAGCACGCGGACAGTTCAAGAGGATCCACACAACAACGAGTGAGTAAAAGTCTTCAACACCAAGGGGCCTATGCAGAGAGCAGCGAATTTTCGAAATTCGCCATTTTTTGGAGATAATCGCGCAGAAAACAGCAGAAAATGGAGATTTCCGAAAAACGCGCCAATTTTTCTTTTCTATTTGTAAAACTCGCCTCGCGGCTGGCGAGAACCGCAATCTCGCCAGTTTAAAAAATATCCGTATGCAGAGAGGCGCGAACGGCATCTAGCGGCTGTTCGCGCCAATAAAATGGCGCGATTGTCTCCGTTTTGCCTCGCCAAAAAAAACTGCCGCTCGCGGCCATTGCAAAGGGAAAAAAAAAGGCGCGAATTTGTTTTAACACATTTCTGAAGCGCGCATCTCGCCAATTTAAACTCGCCACACGCATCCATGTTAAACATAGCAGAATTCGCACTTTTCTGCATATGGAGATTAAAACTCTCCAAAAAAGCTACTTTTTAATAAATTCGCCAATTTTAAAATTCGCTGCTCTCTGCATAGGCCCCCAAATATCACTCTTGTTTCCCTATACACATGTGCCACTTTGCCATTATGTTGCAGAGTTAACAATGTTATAAGGAAAAAAGAATGGGACCGAGCGCTTCTATATAGTACAATGAAACTGTGCAAGGTGAACCAAATCGGAACTGTGTATCACCCAAAAAAAACACAGTAGTAACCACAAATTATAGAGTGTATATATAATAACCTTCATCAGTGAATAAATCGTGATATATTGGGAAGTAAAAAAGAAGAAACTGCATCCCTACACCCTTGAATTGGACCGTTCGCTAGTCCAAAATAGTAGTATGTCTTCTTCCAGGTAAGGGGAGCCCCGCTGGTGAGTCTCGTGGTGGAATATATAAAGAAATACTGTAGAAATACAAATAACAGCGTATCCAGTATATAAGTGACCCTATCTAGGATAAATGTCTTGGTCTCACTCACAGATTTAACTCTGTGGTCATAGCGTATCAGAGATCCTTCTCTCTCTGACAGGAGCCCTTGAATGGATTTTGACACGTGGACCCTTGAACAGACCCTCTGGAGTAAGCTTCAACGGTTTCCCCTCAGTAGGTTTCCACCCAAGGAGTAAGAAAGAGGGAGCTCGCAATAGTGTTATATTGTAAGGGAAAGATTGCATTGCACAATAAGAGTATGAATGTTTCACTCACATTTTGCATAAGCAGGAATTTCATGGGAGAGGACAAACAGTGGTGCATCGTTACGGTCTGGCTGGACCGATCGCCGCCTCTTTCACATCCGCATGCGTCACTTCCGCCGACGTCTCACTGCAGGGCGGAAGCGGCCTGCCTTAGTGCAGGGGGGCGCAATCTTTTCCTCCGGTGCCCCCCTGCTGGCTTTCCCCTCTCCTTGCACCCCCCCCTTACCTTGATTCAGACGTCCTGGCATTATGATGTCACGGCAACGTGACGCCACATGACCCCACGGCCTCATTTGACCCCACGCCCCCCGCAGCGAATCTCGCGCCCCCCACTTTGCGCACCGCTGCCTTAGTGATTGGGCGAGTTAACCTGCAGGCTAGAGGGAGTTTTCCAATTGAATATATACAATCTTTCAAAATGAATGAGGCAACTTTGCCTGACACCGTGGGATATCTCCTCTAATACTTGAATATACTGCCTGGGATTTGTTTATATGTTGAGTCTTTTATAAATGTATATGGATTCTTTTATTGAAGCATCACTTGTGAGTGTCCCTCCCACTTTCTCTATTTTATAATTAGTGTAACACACGTTCCCCCACCCTAAGGGGAATTCACTGCTGTTACCTGCTGTGGAGCTACCTGTTAGGCTCACAGGAGGCTCTGAGCATCCGCCGTGGTAGAGGGGATAAGCAGGACAGGCTTTCAGTGCTGGGTTAGTTCTTTCCTGGGTGTTGCAGTGCCTCCATTCCCACAGGGCCTATCGTAGGTAGTGCAGTCCCATGGGAAAACACTTTCACCTCCCACTGAAGAAGCTGCAGCCTCAGGCAGGAGTATTAAACAGGAACGGTTCTTTATTCTTCATACAGCAGACTAACATGTACACTCTTCTCTCTCTTTGGTCCCTGGACTCAACCCCCAGGGCTTGAGGCCCCAAAGGTCTATCCCCGACTCCCACACTCCCTTGTGGAGTATGGGGTAACTGTTCCCACTCCCTGAGGAAGGGGATGGAAGGGAACCACAGCCCTGGCTCCACACTTCCAAACTAACTAAATTTGGAACTGCAGCTCCCTTTAAAGGCTTTATGCGCCGCCCCTACTTTGTGACGCTAAACCAAATAATGGAGACCAAACAATGGTGGAAGAAAAGGTCACAGCTTTATTTTAACATCCGCTGTTAAAATCCTACCAGCCTGCCCGCCAGCCAAGTATGCTCCATGCAAAATGGGGGGGAGATACTTGCCCAGCGGCCAGCGATTGGCCCACTCTCTCTCCCCGCAGCATATGAATGGGGGGGAGATCCTTGCCCAGCGGCCAGCAATTGGCCCACTCCCTCCCCCCGCAGCATGTGAATGGGGGGGAGATCCTTGCCCAGACAGCCAGCAATTGGCCCGCTTCCTCCCGCCACCCAAAGCACTGTAAGATGGGAGGGGGAGATCCTCATTCAGCCGATGTTGGGCTGCTTCCCTCCCCCTCCCGCCCCTAGGGTCAGCTTAGGCCTTCCCTAAAGCTGGTGCCCAGCCTTTTACCAGCGTTGATTGGGCATAGGCCGGCCCGGCCCTAAAGCCGGCGCCTCCAGCCTGCCGAGCTGTTCTAGGGGCTCCAGCTGAGGGACGGACCCTAAAGTCCTCGCCCGTTCTCCGTCTCGTGAGCTTGGCTGGCGCGGCAGCTCAGCTGTGAGGAGGAGACAAACTGCTCCTGTTTGATACAAAATCATGTTAATATAACACTCCAACAGCTCAATACAATAGCAAAACATTGGGGATGGGTGGGTGGGAATTCCGTTAGCTCTGTCTCTCTCCCCTGGGGCCCCACTCTTTATACCCTCTCCCCCCTCCCCCTGCATGGGAGGGGACAAGCAGCCTTCCCACTCCATGTGGGAAGGGGGAGGGGGGTTAGCCGACCCCTCCCAGCTCTCGCCAATCAGGACGTCGCAGCCCTTAAGGAGCCTACGACCCCATGCTGGGGCCTCTGTCTCTTCATTGTTACCAGGGGAGGGGCTCCAGGTCTCAGCCCTGTATGGGCAGTACCTAGACTATAACCCCTCCCACCCCCCCGTCACTCAAGGGAACTGCTTACTACAGCAAGGGCCGATTTAACCCTAACACTGCCTGCGCGGGTACCAGGTACTACGTGCTAGGCAGAGGAATTCAGTAGCCAGGGGTTACATGGCTACATTAGCTTTATGTATATACCATGTTAATTCAGAGAACATAACATCCGATCTTGTTTTATATCAGGGGGGCCCAATTCCAGCCTTCAACAGGTCAGGTTAAGGATGTACCAGCTTCAGCACAGGTGGCTCAGTGACTCAGTCTTCGACTGAGCCACGTATTGAGCCGCCTATGCGGAAGCAGGGATATCCAAAAAACCTGACTTGTTGGGGGGGGTCTTGAGGACTGGAGTTGAGCCCCCCTGTTTTAGAGAACGTTACGTTATGTTTGCTGATTGCATGGAGTATAGTGAATCTATGCTTCAGCGGGGGTGTACAGCATCATTGGCAATGGCACGCAGTAAACTCTGACACTACATTAAGGGCAAAATTACCAACCGGACCGTTTTTTTGTTGATGAAGGACAAATAAATCTAAGAGAAAGAATCCTTTGGAAATAAATAAATCGCCCATCCCAATCTGCCGGCTGCTTCGGAACGGAAAAACATGTATTTCAAAGTTCTAGTAGCAGTATTTGTCCTGGAGAAAAGCAGATTGGGTGTGATACCTTCTACAGCACATAAAAATTCCACTTGTGAGCACATTCACACGTCTCAGAAAGGTCTGTAGCCCTGCCTTTCCCCATTATCTCTTAGCATACCGTGCTTCCACTGCAGCCAGGGATTCTGGGTAATGACATGCAAATGAGCACACCAGTGTCACATGACTTCACACAAAAAAAGCTTAGTACAGTCATTAATAAATTAATAGAACATTACAAGTCACAGGGCAATATGTTTGAGATTTTATAACATAGTAGCATAAAAACCATTAATGGGAGGTAAACTGTGTGTGTGTGTGTGTGTGGGAGGGGGGGGGGGGGGAGTACATAAAGAAAAAATAGGGGTAACAGAACAGTACTGCAG
>NC_134491.1:19899288-19936788 GCF_040206685.1 Ascaphus truei | reverse complement strand
GAGCGGGAGGTGGGAGGATTGACTGGGAGGATTGACAGGGAGGGGGGGCGTGGCTTGAGCGGAGGGACTACTCTTTCCCCCCCTCCCTCCACGGGCTGCCACGGGCTGCAGGTAAGTAAAAAAAACACACACACGCAGGCACTCATACATACATACACACACACACACACACACACACAGGCAGGCACTCACGCACTCATACACACACACACACAGACAGAGACAGGCACGCACACAGACAGGCACACACATACACACACTCATACACACACACACACACACACACAGACAGGCACTCAGGCACACACATATACAGACAGGCACTCACCTGCTTTCACTCCACACTCCTCCACGCTCCCCGAAGCCTCTCCTCCTCCCGCAGCCTCCCCTCCCCATTGGCTCACAGCCACACCACGTGACGCGTCGAAGCTAGGAAACACCATTCTGTGGTGTCTCCTAGCGGCTGACGCGCCACAGCGTGTGATCAGCTGTGCAGCCAGTGGGGACCTGGACCGACTCGCGAGGATTCCCCTGCTGGTGGGGAACTCGCTACATTGCCGCCCGCGCCAACGAGCGCAGCGGGTCCCAGGCCTAAGGCCAGGGAAAGCACCCGCTTTTCCTCAGCCTCAGCGCGCCTCCGCCCGCCAGCAATAACCATGGCCAAGGCCTTATCCAAGCAGTTTTCTAAAAAAAAAATCAATAGATCGATTTGTTCTCCCGTGATCGACCAGCAAAATCCTGTTTCCCAGCCTTTCAGTTTCAAATCAATACTTCAGTCACTGTAACTCAGCAGCTACAATGTATTCTTATATCACTACAGTAATATTATCTATTTTTACAGTTTCCGGCTCAAACTGCTGGGAATATTGGTAACAAAGGATCACAAACAGGAAAGTGTTCCAAAGATCTTGCACCGCTGGGGAAATGTGCTATAAAACCTGCTATAGCTATCAAAGGATGCACAGTATATTAAAACCCATTAAATATGGCATTAAGAGTTGAATTGTAAAATAAAAAAAAGGTTGTAAGTATTATCTAATACTACAGAACTGATAAAAAACTAAAATAAAATAACCAACACGTAGGATATTGCCTGGATTGCTGCTTTACCACGGCGTTAAGCCCATGCTATGGAGATCACTGTAACCCCGTCCCCCCCATCTCATGTCGGGTACCCTAGGGGAAATGGTGTTCTGGTTACTGTGTATAAGATGGTGCAAACCGGCTGGAAACAGGGGGCCCTGAGTCTCCCGCGGTGGTATGGGGGAAGATATCAGGACAGGTTTTTGAGGTATAGCTGAGTAATACTCACTGGTACAGTGCCTCCATCTTCAACAGATCCCCAGAATTGTAGGGAGAGAACTTCTCTCTGTAGCTTCTCCCTGAATGATTCCAGGCTCAGGCAAGAAGGTTTCTATATCAAGGACATACTTTATTTCTCCACTTGGCAGACTGCCCATCATGCAGCCAGGTCACTCAGCCGCACATCATAGGGTAGTCACCCGAAGGAAGTCCTTGGACAATCACTCCTAGTCAGGGCCCTAGAAGCTGCCCTAGCTCTTCTCATACTCCCTGGTGGAGTAAAAGGAATAGTCTCCCACCTCTCCCAGAGGGATGGCCACAAAGCCTGCCAGAGCCCTGGCAACCTACTGGGGTAGACTATCCTCTCTCAAGGGGGAGAGGAACTGCTAAATTCAGGAAGTGCTGTGCAATAAGTAGTTCCAATAGGCACCACCCCTGTGTCGCTGTGATTGGACACAGAGCCTGATGACACTATCTTCACTGCCACACTGAACAGCAAATGTGTGTGGGGAAAACCCATGATTACTCCTGGCAAACCTGCCCTTACCAGGGATTACTGCGCAGGAGGAGGACAGAATAATAGCCCAAAACCTATCAGGGCTACATAACGAACATTCTTTTTGCATATAATTAGCTATATGGATATGTGTTAATCACAGAAGGTCCCTCTGTCTATGAAGTTGAAGAGTTTACCTATCTGTGTAGCTGTGCAGCGTTACGTGCGATGAAGACAGAGTGTAAATCATTTGAATAAACGTTGCATATTTCTCAGGTATCTTAGGTGTGTTCACTTGTGTGCACACATCACGTGGTGTTTAGAAGTGAGTTTGGGGGGAGGTATAAAAGTCACTTGGGACTTTCCTGTCCAACTCCCACTCCTTCGGGGAATAGATAACCCCACCTTTCAGCGGCAGATTTGGAAATCCGCCCTTAGGCCCGTACACGTGGCGGCCGCCCCCTTGCTGCCGCCCTCCTTTTCCATTCGAATCCCAGCGTCAAATGATGCCGCGGACTCCACCCACGTGACGTCGCACGGCACCGCGTCGCCATGTTAACGTGACATCATGACGCCATTTGGTGACGCCGTGTGACATCACGTTGGTGACGTCCGACGTGTCATTTGACGCTGGGATTCGAATGGAGAAAGAGGGCGGCAGTAAGGAGGCGGCCGACACATGTAAGCGCCTTCCTGTCAGGCCTGATTAACCCGAGAGCGCGGCAAATGTATATTGGGGCGGACATTTTTGCCGCCCCCAAATTTTGCCGGCCCAGCCTAACGGGCTGTAATGAGAATGGCGTTTTCATGTGTTTCTGATGGCTTAGGTGCACGATGAGTTAACTTTTGTCTCTTACAGACATGCTTAAATGTGGTTAATTTTGCTGTGAACAGGATACAGTGGGGAAAGTTACTTTTATTATGAGAAAGCTCCCCAGAGATGTGTGGGAGTCCCCTGGGAGCGGGGCCTCCCCTGGGAGCGGGGCCTCACCTCTCGCCTCCCTAAACTGGGATGTTGGCTGAATGCCTGCATGCGTTCTCTGATACATTTGTACAGCGCAGAAATGTGCCAGGCTCAAAGCTGATACTATACTCAGGACTGCGCGCAGTACAAATTGATCACAGAATAGCAGCTATTGAACAAGCAGTTCACCCTAACCGATGCTGGGAGTCCCCTGTTCGCTGATGACGTCATGAGCGGTATCCTGAGTGCATAGAATGCTGAAATATATCCGAAGCCATGTTCCCAATAAATTATATTTACTCATAACAACACAACTGGTGTTGGTGTTATTCACGTGGCACTCGTGGGGGAGATCGACAATCCGAATCAATCTCTTGAACAAGCAATTTCCTTGTCGGAACACAGGCCTGATGGGAAATCCACCCCTGCCACCTTTTAGACAGGTCCCATTCCAGCTTTATCTAATGGTCCTGTGGATATCCGTTGTTAGGCCGCGCTTGTAGTGCCGTCGACGCGACCAATGACGTCAGCCGTCGCCATTTGCAAAACTTGTGATTAGGTTTTGGGCGACGTTGATGGCTGCAAGGCCAGTGACGTCATAAAGGGGGAGGGCAGAGGGACGGAGAAGCTCTCTGATTGGCCGCAAGGGGAGACCGTCGCCGAAAAAAACTAATACAGTAATAGTGACTACCGGATTTCTGGTAGCGCTGTCGCTCCGTCACTTTGTCGCTGTCGCATGCACTATAAGCGCACGGGATGGGGGGGGGGGGGGTCGGCGCATGCACAGCGGTCTTGAGGGAGATTGCAACGGGAGGGGGCGTGGTCGGAGTTTTGTGGGGGCGTGGTCATGACCTCATGCGGCTGGTTCGCCCTCATTGGGTGAACGCTGGTGGGGGCGTGGCCACGCCTCCGTCGCCAGTTCTGAACTCCATTCCATTGAGTTTAAAAAAACTGCGAGCACAGCGCGGCTGCACCTTCAGCGGGAAGGTGAGTACTGGGCCCAGCCCCACTGAGGGGCGGTGCTTACACGCACAGCGCACGCCGAGGTGTGCGCTGTAGCAGTGACTGGGACCGCAGCCTTATACCGATAGGTGATCTTACTTCCATCTATAGCGGGGGAGGGGGGGGGCAACTCCAGTCCTCAAGGGCCATCAACAGGTCAGGTTCTCAGGATATCTCTGCTTCAGCACCCGTGGCTCAGTCAGTGGCCCACCCCTGTCCTAGACCCTGAAATAGGGCGTTTTGTGCGGAGAGACACAGAACTGCCAGTCTCTGCCAGGAGAGGGCAGCGTAACCCTGTGCAGATAAGCAGCAGAGAGAGACATTACTGAGAAGTGTCAGAGCGCAGGAAACACAGGATTGTTCTGCGCCCAGTGTGTGGGTGACCTTTGACCTCTCCTTTAGTGCTCATAACACTTGGACTAGTGTAAATCTACCTGTGTGTGTGTGTACCCTCCAACATTCCCAGGTGAAAATACCCACCAATGCGTCTATTACACCCCCACGCCCCTCATATATACCCCCAACTCCAATATACACCCTCCCACTCCTCATATACACCCCAATCCTCATATACACCCCCACTTCCCTTATATATACCCCCAACTCTAATATACACCCCAGTCCTTCTACACCCTCACATGCACCCTAACTCCCCTAATGAGGGCCGCCAACAGAAATCATTGGGCCCGGGATAAATGAAAGGAGCAGCCCCCCCCCCCCCGAACCCATAGCGCCCCCTCCCCCCCCCCCCCGAACCCATTGCGCACCTACCACGAATAAATGTCTTTTAGCGCGCAACTTTTACTTAACTGTTTTCTTATTGTGATACAGAAAAAACATTACAATGCAACCTATTTATTTTTATATTTTCAACAAAAGACATGTGACTGCCTGCCTGGGTGGGTGAGTGGGTGAATGACAGTGACTGGGTGGGTGAATGACAGTGACTGGGTGGGTGACAGTGACAGGGTGGGTGACTGACAGTGACTGGGTGGGTGGGTGACAGTGACAGGGTGGGTGAATGACAGTGGGTGGGTGTGTGAATGATGGTGGGTGGGTGAATGACGGTGAATGATGGTGGGTGAGTGGGTGAATGACAGTGGGTGGGTGGGTGAATGAATGACAGTTGGTGGGTGGGTGAATGAATGACAGTGGGTGGGTGGGTGGGTGAATGACAGTCGAATGAATGACAGTGGGTGGCTGGGTGGGTGAATGAATGACAGTGGGTGAGTGGGTGGGTGAATGACAGTGGGTGGGTGGGTGAATGACAGTAGAATGACAGTTGGGTGAATGACGGTGGGTGAATGACAGTGGGTGGGTGAATGACGGTGGGTGGGTAGGTGAATGACAGTGGGTGGGTGGGTGGGTGGTTGAATGACAGTGGGTGAGTGGGTGGGTGAATGACAGTGGGTGAGTGGGTGGGTGAATGACAGTGGGTGAGTGGGTGGGTGAATGACAGTGGGTGAGTGGGTGGGTGGGTGAATGACGGTGGGTGACTGGGTGGGTGAATGACAGTGGGTGAGTGGGTGGGTGAATGACAGTGGGTGGGTGGGTGAATGACAGTGTCTGGGTGGGTCAGTGATTGAATGACAGTGACTGGGTGGGTGAGTGACAGTAGAATGACAGTTGGGTGAATGACGGTGGGTGAATGACTGTGGGTGGGTGGGTGAAGGACGGTGGGTGGGTGAATGACGGTGGGTGGGTGAATGACAGTGGGTGAGTGTAGAGGGAGAAAGGGGGTAGCCCGGTATTAAAGGGGTTGCACCCCATATGGCCATCCCCTGACCTCACCAGAGAGACAAGGGGTTAACTGGACTGCGGTCCAGGGATGAGGTTTGCACCTTGTTGTACCTTGAAAATGTATGTTCCCCTGTTCCCATGTTTCATTATAAGCATGTATTTTAATGTTTTAAAGTGCATTTCTGTATCTCCAGTTCTGGAGGTCGCAGAGAGTTCATATTTGGCCAATAGGTGGAGTCACTGTAGGCATTAAAAACTGGAAAAAGGTCGACCCACTGAGCCCACCAGAATGGAACTTGTTAATATGTGTAGATATTAAAGTGTATATGTATTTTATTTTGGATCTGTTCTGAAAATGCAGACGCCATTTGCTAGGCTAATAAGTCATGAAGGGCAGACGGCTGAGTAGCCTAAGCACGGTGATCAAAAAGTAACTGCCTTGATTGTTACCCAATGTCTAGGGATTAAGTATTAGTCAATCAACAAACTCTGCCAGTCTAATTGTTACCTGAGGGCATGGGTTAGTCTGTTAGTCTGTGTCTCCACATTAGAGAGTGGATACAGATAATTGTTCACCAATAAGCTGTGTTCTATGTTAAGAATAGGGTTGCACAGGTATATAACCTGTGTCAACCCTACAGTTGTAGTTGTGCTGGATTGCTGGAGTTGTGCTTCTGATTCCATCTTGAATGTCACTGGACTGCTGGAGAATTGCTATTGGATACTTCTCCATTCCCCAACCCTAAGTAAGTGTTGTCTTCTTGCCTGTTAATTGTACTATATTGCTGTGTTCACATTATTTAAGGAATAAATTATATTTTATTATATCTAAGCCTCGTTCAGTTCAACCCAGATATTTGGCGTTCATTATATCTTGTCATAAGCTACCGTGACAGTGAGTGGGTGGGTGAATGAATGACAGTGGGTGGGTGGGTGAATGAATGACAGTGGGTGGGTGGGTGAATAAATGACAGTGGGTGGGTGGGTGGGTGAAAGAATGACAGTGGGTGGGTGGGTGGGGGGGTGGGCTGGTGGGTGAATGAATGACAGTGGGTGGGTGGGTGAATGAATGAATGACAGTGGGTGGGTGAATGACAGTGGGTGGGTGAATGACAGTGGGTGGGTGAATGACAGTGGGTGAGTGGGTGGGTGAATGACAGTGGGTGAGTGGGTGGGTGAATGACAATGGGTGGGTGGGTGGATGGGTGAATGAATGACAGTGGGTGGATGGGTGAATGAATGACAGTTGGGTGAATGAAGGACAATGGGTGGGTGGGTGAATGAATGACAGTGGGTGAATGAATGACAGTGGGTGGGTGGGTGAATGAATGACAGTGGGTGGGTGAATGAATGACAGTGGGTGGGTGAATGAATGAATGACGGTGGGTGGGTGGGTGGGTGAATAAATGACGGTTGGTGGGTGGGTGAATGAATGACGGTGGGTGGGTGGGTGAATGAATGATGGTGGGTGGGTGGGTGATTGAATGACGGTGGGTGAATGAATGAATGACAGTTTGGTGAATAAATGAATGACAGTTGAATGAATGAATGACAGTGGGTGGGTGAATGAATGAATGACAGTCGGTGGGTGAATGTATGACAGTGGGTGGGTGAATGAATGACAGTGGGTGGGTGAGTGAATGAAAGAATGATAGTGGGTGGGTGGGTGAATGAATGACAGTGGGTGGGTGAATGAATGACAGTGGGTGGGTGAATGAATGAATGACAGTGGGTGGGTGAATGAGTGAATGACAGTGGGTGGGTGAATGAATGAATGACAGTGAGTGAATGAATGAATGACAGTGGGTGGGTGAATGAATGACAGTGGGTGGGTGAATGAATGACAGTGGGTGGGTGAATGAATGAATGACAGTGGGTGGGTGGGTGAATGTATGACAGTGGTTGGGTGAATGAATGACAGTGGGGGGGGTGGGTGAATGAATGAATGATAGTGGGTGGGTGGGTGAATGAATGACAGTGGTTGGGTGAATGAATGACAATGGGTGGGTGAATGAATGAATGACGGTGGGTGGGTGGGTGAATGAATGAATGACAGTGGGTTGAATGAATGACAGTGGGTGGGTGGGTGAATGAATGACAGTGGGTGGGTGAATGAATGAATGAATGACAGTGGGTGGGTGAATGAATGACAGTGGGTGGGTGAATGAATGACAGTGGGTGGGTGAATGAATGAATGAATGACAGTGGGTGGGTGAATGAATGACAGTGGGTGGGTGAATGAATGAATGACAGTGGGTGGGTGAATGAATGACAGTGGGTGAATGAATGAATGACAGTGGGTGGGTGAATGAATGACAGTGGGTGGGTGAATGAATGACAGTGGGTGGGTGAATGAATGACAGTGGGTGGGTGAATGAATGAATGACAGTGGGTGGGTGTATGAATGAATGACAGTGGGTGAATGAATGAATGTCAGTGGGTGGGTGGCTGAATGAATGACGGTGAGTGGATGAATGAATGACGGTGGGTGGGTGAATGAATGACGGTGGGTGGGTGGGTGAATGAATGACGGTTGAATGAATGACGGTGGGTGGGTGAATGAATGACAGTGGGTGGGTGGGTGGATGGGTGAATGAATGAATGACAGTGGGTGGGTGAATGAATGAATGACAGTTGAATGAATGACGATGGGTGGGTGAATGACGGTCGAATGACGGTGGGTGGGTGAATAACGGTGGGTGAATGACGGTTTGAATGACGGTGGGTGGGTGAATGACGGTGGGTGGGTGAATGACGGTGGGTGAATGACGGTTTGAATGACGGTGGGTGGGTGAATGACGGTGGGTGAATGACGGTGGGCGGGTGGGTGAATGGCGGTTTGAATGACGATGGGTGGGTGAATGACGGTGGGTGAATGACGGTGGGCGGGTGGGTGAATGACGGTTTGAATGACGGTGGGTGGGTGAATGACGGTGGGTGGGTGAATGACGGTGGGTGAATGACGGTTTGAATGACGGTGGGTGGGTGAATGACGGTGGGTGAATGACGGTGGGCGGGTGGGTGAATGGCGGTTTGAATGACGATGGGTGGGTGAATGACGGTGGGTGAATGACGGTGGGCGGGTGGGTGAATGACGGTTTGAATGACGGTGGGTGGGTGAATGACGGTTTGAATGACGGTGGGTGGATGAATGACGGTAGGTGGGTGAATGACGTCGTGCGGGAGGTGAACTCGGGAGGCGCGCGGGAGGTGAACTCGGGGGGCGTGCGGGAAGCTGGCCGCGTGGGGGGGGAGGGGGAAGCAGGCTGCAGGAGGAGCAGGTACTTCCCCCTCTGTCCCACGCTGGGAGCGGCAGGGGGGGGGTAGTGGGCCCTGCGCGTTTGGAGGGGGGAGGGGTGCCGGGACCGCGGGGGAATCGTCGCCATTTAAAAAAAAAAATATTTAAATAACTGGCGCCCGGCCGCGCAGGGGGCCCAGACGGCCGGGCCTCCCTTACCCACGGGGCCCAGACGGCCGGGCCTCCCTTACCCTCGGGGCCCAGACGGCCGGGCCTCCCTTACCCACGGGGCCCAGACGGCCGGGCCTCCCTTACCCACGGGGCCCAGACGGCCGGGCCTCCCTTACCCACGGGGCCCAGACGGCCGGGCCTCCCTTACCCATGGGGCCTGGGATGCCAGTGCCCTTTGTCCCCTGCTGTTGGGCGGCCCTGCCCCTAATATACACCACCACGCTCCTCATATATACCCCTAACTGTAATATACAGCCAGTCCTCATATACACCCTCATACCCCCCCCAAACCTTATATATGCCCCCATACCCTGATATAAAACACCCCCACCTCAAAGCAGTGTACCTGCCTCTACTCGTTTCCCCTGCTGCGCGCTCACCCCACGCTGCGACCACAGGTCAATCAGAACCCCGTGATAGCAGCAAGAGTGAAGCAGGGGAAACTCGAATCCAACAGGGACCTAAGACAGCGCGACATGCTGCTCTATGCCCGGGACCCCAACTGTGGTGTTTCCTCAGGAGAAGCAGCCTGGGACTGACCCCTGAGTGAGGAGGAGCAGGGTCCCTGGGATCTGAGGAGCGGGGTCCCTGGGATCTGAGGAGGAGGGTCCCTGGGTCTGAGGAGCGGGGTCCCTGGGGCTGAGGAACGGCGTCCCTGAGTGGTGAGGAGCGGCGTCCCTAAGTGGTGAGGAGCGGGATCTCCGGGGCTGAGGAGCGGGGTCTCCGGGGCTGAGGAGCGGGGTCTCCGGGGTTGAGTAGCAGGTTCTCCGGGGCTGAGAAGCGGGATCCCTGAGTGGTGAGGAGCGGGGTCCCTGAGTGGTGAGGAGGAGGGTCCCTGGGTCTGAGGAGCGGGGTCCCTGGGGCTGAGGAACAGCGTCCCTGAGTGGTGAGGAGCGACGTCCCTGAGTGGTGAGGAGCGGGGTCTCTGGGGCTGAGGAGCGGGGTCTCCGGGGCTGAGTAGCAGGGTCTCCGGGGCTGAGAAGCGGGATCCCTGAGTGGTGAGGAGCGGGGTCCCATAGTGGTGAGGAGCGAGGTTCCTGAGTAGTGAGGACCGGGTCCCTGTGTTAGAAAGGAGCCAAGATGTACTGCAGCCCAGAGTGACTGGCAGGTTCATCAGGAGAATGGTGGCATCTCCAGAGGCTTCTCAGAAGCAGGGGCTGGGCCGGAGCCACAGCAGAGGCCCAACGTACCAGAAGGTCCAATGTTGAACTTGTGAACCCAGAAGGTGCGTCTATCTGGTTCTGACTGTAAGAATCCCTCAACACACAGTACTTGAGAAGTGGACCAGGAACCTTGGAGTGTTGATTCCTTGAGCCGTGCTCAAAATGCCCTGCACACTGCCAGGCAGGACTGTTGTCTCCTCCGTGAGCGACTAAATAAAGAGCAAGAAGCCAAAGCTGACTGGCAGTAGTACTCTGAGATCTCTCACAAAGACATTCACAATCTCATCTCAGACCTGGAACGCTCACGCCATGAGATCCACGCTCTCAGCACAGAGATGTGCAACTTGAAGGATGCTGATGGAAAGATCCTCACTAATTTAGACTATAAAAAGAGAGAATACATGTCTGCAAGAGGAAGTTTCAGATTTGACTGACCAGGTCAGTGAAAGGAATGAGAAGCTTCATGAATTACAAAAAGTGAAGAAACAATTGGAAGAAGAAAAATCAAGGATGCAGGAAGCACAAGAGAATACACAGAGTGTGCTGAATAAAGAACGTAGGAACAGCGTACACAAGCAGAGCACGCGCTGCAGAACCAGCTGCGAGAGCTGCGTACACATCTACAGGAGGTAAAGGAGGAATTGGTGGATGCTAAGGAGAAGCAGCGAGTTCTGCAGGAAGACAGTCTGCAGACGGCTAATGAAGTAAAAGTCCTGCAGGAGCATCTGAGTACCCAGTGTGTCTCCGCAGAGCCGCAGGAGGAGCTGAAGGCCACGCTGAGCATCAACAGAGAGGTGCTGCAGGAGGAGCTTAGAGACCACGTGAACATGTAAGCACGGGAGTAGGAGAAGGTTCCGAAACTGGAGCTAGAGGAGCAGAGACGCTGCTCTGTCCCTAACAGTGAGTACACCTAGGAGAAAGAAGCATGGAAAAGAAAAGCAGCTGCCACCCTAGCGAAGAAATCTGCAGCGCTCCAAAATATAATGAAAGATTCATCGGTGCACACTCAGTCAGCACAAGCAAGAGGTGGAGGCTCTGGGAGGAGAACTGCAAGATGTACTCAACAAGCAGAATTCTCTCATTGATGAACTAAACTTGCGGCAAAAGAAGACAAGCTTTCTAATTATTCAGAAATACTACAAAGCTCTTATCCAAGAAAGGAGGGAGAGAGAGAAAGTTATCTGCGTAAATGCTCTGCAACTGTCATCATACAGGCTGCCAGCAGAGGGATACAAATGTGTCGGTTTAATTGTCGGAGTAAAGCAGCCGGCATTCTTCAGTCAGTCTGACCTCTGGAGGATGCAACAACAAAGGAAGAAGTTTGGACATTTGAAGCAATGTGTGATTGCTCTCCAATCATTTTATCGCACCCACGTGGTATGAAACGGGCTCCTTACTATGAAAGGAGCTGCTATAAAAATTCAGTCTCTGACTAGGATGAGACAGAAATGTACCCGTTATCACACCCTAAGCCTAAGGCATCCCTGGATATCCAGAGGTGCTTGCGTCTGAATAAATGTATGCATCGAGAGAGTGTCCCAAGCCTACAAGTCTGTCGCCTGCGAAAGAGACATGTCACAGGATACAGTCAGAGTTGATTGATTTATTTATCAAATGTTTTACCAGGAAGTAATATATTGAGAGTTTCCTGTCGTTTTCAAGTATGTCCTGGGCACAGAGTTATGATGACAAATACATAGTTACATTAAATGAACAGGGTTATACATTACATACAATAAATTGCATGCACAGTTATGAGAACTCTGTCCAGGTTGAGGTGCCGGAAATTAATGGTGCTGAGTCAGATGGTCACTATAGTGACAGGGAAGAGGAGATGGCACGATGTGTAGAAGAACTCGTTGCCGAGTAAAAGAAGCGTTGGTAAAATGGAAAGGTGAGCTTGAGCGAGAAGTCCTCCACAGGGTGAGGAAGCTAAGCCCATCGTGGTGATGTAAAGCAAGTACTTCAAGAGTCACTGTTTGAGTGCACAGGCTACAAGGACTTAGTCACCACTGTCCTCTTCAACCCCGACTACTCATTCTGGTCAAGAACTGATGAGGTAGCAAGCCTCTGTACTTCACCTCCTGAGTATCCAATAATTGCCCCAAAAGGGTAATCAAAAATTAGTGGTAGGAGTGAAAATGGTCATGAGAAAAGACATTGCAGTAAGAGGAACCAGGAAGGCTCAGAGTTGGAATGCAGAAGCAACGAAGTTCAGCGCCGGCCTTGAACGGTTCCGATTCTCACCGCTCTTTGCCACGATATAAAAGCACAGAGAATCAGATCCACGAGTTTCACCGGAGGCCCAGGAAGCAGTCCTATAGTATGAAACACACAGAAAGAATTCAAGAGAAGTTCAAGGACTTACTGGACTGGAATTCAAAGAAGAAAAAGAGGAGAAGAAATTGAAGGACATTGATTTGTTTGGAGAGCTGTCGCCCAAAATAAATAGCTATAAAATCCGAAGTGCCCTGTGATGCTTTTCTACTTTCATGTACCCTGGATCACCCACAGGTTGCCCCTAATTGCAGGAGCGCCGGTAACTGTATGTTTTTGACATGTTATGGTGTGCAGCAAATTTCTCTGCGCTCCAGCATGCATGAGGTTAAATTCTTAGCTAGGCAAGCAGGTAGGGTGTGTCAGGTAACTGCTGATTGCAAGGGCTTTCAAAAGCAGTCAGCAGACTGACTGACCTGAGCCTTAACCCAACCTGCAAGGATGCCTGTTGTTTGCAAGGATGCCTGTTGTTTGCAAGGATGCCTGTTGTTTGCAAGGATGTCTGTTGTTTTGAGGAGAGGAAGAGAGGGAGAGAGGAAGAGAGGAAGAGAGGAAGAGAGGAAGAGAGGGAGAGAGGGAGAGAGGGAGAGAGGGAGAGAGGGAGAGAGGGAGAGAGGGAGAGAGGGAGAGAGGGAGAGAGGGAGAGAGGGAGAGAGGGAGAGAGGAGAGAGAGAGAGAGAGAGAGAGAGAGAGAGAGAGAGAGAGAGAGAGAGAGAGAGAGAGAGAGAGAGAGAGAGAGAGAGAGAGAGAGAGATAT
Organism: Ascaphus truei; assembly: GCF_040206685.1. Classification (NCBI taxonomy): domain Eukaryota; kingdom Metazoa; phylum Chordata; class Amphibia; order Anura; family Ascaphidae; genus Ascaphus; species Ascaphus truei. The sequence goes on along the minus strand of NC_134491.1, from coordinate 19,923,618 downwards.
TCAGGTGTTGTCACTTACACAAGTAAAAGGCCTAAGTATTGGTAAAGAGCTTAGTCCTCCAATCTGTAGTTAAGGTACTGACCAGTATGTTAGTTAGTGCTCCAGAGGGAGCTGGGTATTCTGTTTTCATCCTGTTCTGTGCCTTTTTGTTAATAAACCTGACAAGCGAACCCTACGTTTCCTGCCTTACTGTGAGAGGAAAAACCCTGCAAGGTGGCTGAGTTGGAGGGAGAGAGAGATTGATTTGTGTGTAAAACTCTGAGTGTTTGCCCCCATCTTTGATAAGAATATAAGGTAGTAAGCGCTGCAGGGGGAGAGAGACCCCCGCACCCAGGCTGAGCATGTCGGGTGTGAGCTGAGTAATTGGATGGGTGCTTGAAAGATTTCAAGTAATGAGCACAAGATGCATCCTCTGCTCGCTGGTTCAATGTCCTTCCTGCACACTCCATCCAAAAGAAACTTATTTTTTCCCACCATTAAGTTGTCAGTCTCCGAACTTGAAGTGTTTTTATACTTTACCTCTCCCATACACATCTTTCCACATCAGCAAGGCCCCCCCCACCCCCACCCCTGATCTGAAAGAGATATTAAACTCCTCCTGGGTGATAGTGTCCCGGAAGAGGGGGGAGGGGGGGTGTCATGACAGGGTCTGGGAGGTTGTGAGAGGGTACAGCAGAGGTCTGGGGGGAGGGGGGACTCATTGTGTGACAGGTCCCCAGATACTGCACAGCTACTAACTACCCCAAACCCCTGCATCTGAAGGAGCACCCTAGTGAGGGGGAGAGGGGTGGGAGACATGCAGGACACAGATCATTCTAAATGAGTTCAGTGTAAACACCAGGGACACGATGTTTATGTTAATGGTTATGTGGACCTCCGCTGACATCTCACTGTTAAAGCTGGAGTTTAAGCTGCTGTTTAAAAAATAAAATAAAAATTGCATTCAATACAGTATGTGCATCAATACAATCTGCTCACTGACAAGTGATTAGCCAAGTGGCAGATCGATCCGTTCTCCTGTAATCGACTGAAATAGATTACTTGCTCAGGGTTATTTAATTCACTAATTGCTACAAAACAGTACCCATGATGCAAAGTTCTGTGGGGAAGATCATGTGACCAGGCAGTTACTAGATACAATTGGTGCACTGCTAGAGAGAGGGGCAGTGCTAGAGCCAGAGCCTGTCTCAGAAGGGGAAGGAAGTGTGACTTTGTAAATGGTTTCTATAGAATCAAAAATGCTAGTTACATTAGAATACATAAAAAATGTCTTTAAAATTGTTTTTAAAAAAAATGCTACAAGTATTTTCTCATAGTACAGAACTGATTTATTAAAAAAAAACACACACTTGTGGGATATTGCTTGGATTGCATCTTTAAGACCCCGGCCTGCTTTTTTGACTGTCTTCACTTGTCTTCGTTCTTGTTTGTTAACCCTAAGTGTCCCTCCTGTTCATCCAAAGTGGTAATCAAGTACTCCTCTGGGTGTCTGTTCCCTGCTCCCACCACATGACCTTGTGTCCCAGAAGTTAGTTTTGTTTGGCAATAGTTCTCTATACATAAGGCTTCACACGCTATGCTCTGCAGCCTGCAACATGCAACACATGGACAGTTGGTTTAATTACACCCAGAGCCGGACGTTGACCTTCTAAGGCCCTAAACTACGTTAAAGTACCAGTCCAAGCTGCCGTCTTAAAAAAAAAATCCCCTTTAATATGTGCATCAATACAATTCACACAATGTATGTATATCTTTATTTATATAGCACCATTAATGTACACGGTAGTAATACACGTGACAATCATATAAATAACAAATAATATAAATAACAGGTCATGGGAATAAGTGATTCAGACATAAAAATTAACATTTAGGAAGAGGAGTCCCTGCCCCGAAGAGCTTACAATCTAATTGGTAGGTAGGAAGAACGTACAGAGACAGTAGGAGGGCATTCTGGTAAGTGTGTCTGCAGGGGGCCAAGCTTTATTTATCAGGTGTATAGTATTATCCACGGTGCTACTCATATGCTTCATTAAGCAGGTGTTTTAAGGTGGGTCTTAAAGGTGGATAGAGAGGGGATATAGAGAAGACATCCTTGAGCAGAACGCAAGAGTCGGGATGGTGCATAGCGAGAAATTAGGGCTGAGATGTAAGGAGGGGCAGAAGAGTGTAAAGCTTTAAAAGTGAGGAGGAGAATTGAGTGTGAGATGCGGGATTTGATCGGAAGCCAGGAGAGGGATTTCAGGAGGGGAGACGCGGAGACAGATTTAGGAAAGAGTAGAGTTATTCTGGCAGCAGCATTTAGGATAGATTGTAGGGGAGACAGGTGAGAGGCAGGGAGGCCGGACAGAAGGAGGTTACAGTAATCGAGACTTGAGAGAATGAGGGTCTGTGCCAGAGTTTTAGGAGTCGAGCAACAGAAGAAAGGGCGTATCTTTGTGATATTGCAGAGGAAAAAGCGATAGTTTTAGATACATTTTGAATGTAGGCATCGTGCTTGCGCTACTGGGTGTATGATTGAACTTCCAACAGTAATGTGGAAGGGGGTAGTAGGGCCAGGTTTGGGAGGAAGTATAAGGAGCTCTGTTTTTGCCATGTTAAGTTTAAGGTGGTGGGGGGCCATCCAGGATGATATCGCAGAGAGATATTCAGAAACTTTGGTCTGTAAAGCAGGTGTAAGGTCAGGGGTTGAAAAGTAAATTTGTGTGTCGTCAGCATAGAGGTGATATTTAAACCCAAGAGATGTGATTAGGTCACCTAAAGAAAGTGTGTAAAAAGAAAAAAAGAGAAGAGGTCCTAGGACAGAGCCCTGGGGTACCCCCACAAAGAGATCGATAGAGGAGGAGGAGGTGTTAGCATAAGAGACACTGAAAGTACGATGGGAGAGGTAAGAGGAGATCCAGGAAAGAGCTTTGTTACGAATGCCAAGAGTATGGAGAATGTGAAGGAGAAGAGGGTGGTCCACCCGTATCAATGTAATTTGTAATAATAGTAAGCGGGAGCAGGGGGTCTCCTGAGCCTAACCGCTTTGATTTCTACCTCTAGGCCCCCTGGCTTCCCGAGTTACAGGCCCTTGTATGGGGCATCGGGTGCTGGCATCGCCGTCATTTTTAAATTGCCCGCGTCACGTGACCATGGGATTTAAATACTGGAGAAGATACTGGCACCCCATACCAGGGCATGTAACTCGGGAAGCAGGGGCAACGTAATCCGTTAGTAGAGTCAGTAACTTTTAGTGTAGGGATTCATCACCATTGCACTTCACTCAGACCAACAGGGGAGTTCCCTGTCCTTGGTACTGTATATACCTCTATCAGATTGAGTTTGAGGTCATATTAAACGCATGGTAGTAACTCAATGCACCTAACCAGATATAATTACCATATGTTATTTTCTGGCGCAACTTAGATCTGGTCTTAGATGGTTAATAATACCATTGCTGCATCTGCCCTTTGTATCCCATATCATCAGTTAAACGTGCTATTTAGTGTTTAACTATTTAGATAAGGTGATAGGCAGTTCGTCAAACTTATTTTTAAACTTTCGTTACACCTACATTATCGGTAATATATGTTTTATGTAATGCCAATAAAAGTTATATTTTACGTGTAAGTGGTGTGCATGTAAGTGAATTTTCTACTGAGCACACTGTCTTGTGAGCTCATCATTTTTTCTGATTCACTTAAGTTCACAGTTTGCACCCACCTGTTAATTATCGATTATTATTTTTTCAATTAATTAGTATGGTTTCCAGTTGATCACTCCCTATCCCCCCCTTTTTTTTTTGTTCTAGTGGTTTTATTTGTTTAATAGTTTGCTTGGATAGTTGTTTATTTAATTGTATTATTTTGGAATAACATAATTGTAATCCTTTTGCTATTTTGGTGATACATAATAATTTGTGAGGTGTTCTATTAGGCTATTTAATTATTTTATTGTTGGGGTGTTCAGGTAATTATGTGATTATTGTGTATTTTTGGCCTTAATTATTTTTATTAGGTTGACCATTGAGTGATATAGCGGCCTTTCATGCCCATATTATATGGGTATGATATACCACTGTGCGAAGAAATGGGTATAGGGTGGGTATAGTGGGTCTGACGTCGGTAGTTAGGCCTCACGGGTGGGTAGCGGGGAACGGGGGTTAACCCGTTAATTACTATAGCGGTTATTAACCGCTACGGTGATTAAGGGGCCAGGGGCCAGTAGATTGTATTATTTATTGTATTCTTTTTGGCAACGGAGAACATGGACCTGCAGTATGCTGATGAAGATGCCCTTCATGATAGAAGGGGTAAGTAGAAAGTTTTATTTACTTTATTTATGCTCACTGGCTAATGTTTGCTTTTATAATGGGCAAATTAGCTATTATCCATATCTGGATAATAGTTATTTTGCCCTTTACAGTACTGTATGTGTTGGGGGGCGAGGTGTGTTTATTACAATGTATTCCACATTTTTTTTTTTTGCAACAGGATTGGTACCGCAGGCCAGCGGGGACCCGCGGGTACACCCGCCAACCTCTGGTATCAATCCTCTATATAAAAATTTTTTTTAAATGTTTTTTTATGTGGGGGACACGGGGTGGGTTGTGTATTGGAGGGTAGTACATATTATAATGTTTATTGGGGGCAGAGGGGGTGAGTGAAGAGCCAAGTACCCGCTTCACTCACCCCCTCTGCCCCCAACAAGATGCTGTTGTTCCTTAACCCCTTCATTGTCGTAGCGGTTAGCCGCTAAGGTAATGAAGTTGCCTGTAAATGCATTTTTATTGCATAGGATTCTAGCCGGGGGTCTCCGGTGCAGGAATTAATGGGTATCAGCTCCTGAGACTCCCCGCATCAATCTGATGCAGGAAAAATGCATTTTATTTCAAAGTCCCCTCTCGCCGCTTATCGGCAGCTTCTCACCACCGTCCTGCCAACTTTTCCTGGTGGGAGGATTTTGAGAGGAAATCTCCATTCTAGAGCCGCGATTATCCCTGATAAGCTAATCGGGGCTACTATAATTGCACGAGTTTGAAAAACTGCCGATAAGTGGCTTATCGACGCTCATTTGGCTATTTTTTTTTCTCGGAATAAAAAAAATGCCGAAAAGGGTTTTTAGCGGCGACTTATCGGGGCTTACTGAATCGCAGTATGCCTTGTTGGCGAAAAGGCCTCAATAAGTGGCTTATCGGCGCTTAGTGCATAGGCCCCATAGTCGGACACAAATGCACTGATTTTATCACTGCTTTGTGAATCGGCCCCCTAGAGAGAGTGTGTACAGAGAAAAGAGGAGTGGTCCCAGGACAGAGCGCTGGGGTGTCCCCACAGAGAGATCGATAAAGGAGGAGGAGGTGTTGGCAGAAGAGACGCTGAAAGTACGATGGGAGAGGCAAGAGGAGATCCAGGATAGAGCTCTGTTACGGATACCAAAAGTATGGAGAATGTGAAGGAGGAGAGGGTGGTCCACGGTGTCAAATGCTGCAGAGAGGTCGAGTAATATGAGCAGAGTGTAATGATAAGTAATTAGCGACGTTGCCGATTGATCCGTTCTCCTGCAATCGATCAGCAAAGATTTGGCTCGGGGGTTCACTAAATGGCTGCAGAGAAGTATTCTGCAGTAAGTGTGACTTTGTAAATGGTTGCTGTAGAAACAAAAGTATTGTTACATTATAATACATTAAAAATGTAATTCAGAGTTGTTTAAAAAAAATGCTACAAGTATTTTCTCATAGTACAGAACTGATTTTTTTTTTAAAACACACACGTTGGATATGGTTGGTCTCCAGCTTTTAGTTTAAGTGACCCAAATATAAATAATATAAATAGATTTATTGTTCTATCTGAAGGGACTATTGAAAATATAACCATAAAACTGAAATGAATGACAGCATTACAGTAGCATTGTTATATACAAAGACGACGGTGTAAAGCTACAATCAACAGTGTTTGCACATCACATTCATTTTAATATTTAAACATTTTTGTCACGTAGGGCACACCTGTGAGCACGTGACCTGCATATGGGACAAGGGTTAATACACAGCTCGCAAGCTGTCCCACTTTTCATCTTTGCAAAGGTCCCTCAAATGGAGAATATCTGCCCTCACTCCGTCCCCATATACCACCTGTCACGAACAGCACACAAGTGAGCACGTGACTTAGACATGCAACCAGGGTTAATGCACACGGCTACGCTGCCAACTCACCTTTCTCCTGTGCAAGGTACTTTAAATGCGTTACTATTAACCCCTTACTCAATTGGATTCATATCTATCCATTTCCATCACCCAAGAAGTATGCAAAATATGTAATTAATATATATCTGCCAGGTTCTCAGGTTCCTGTTTATTACAGAAAAAACTATGCACTTAACACACACAAACCTGTTGTAGCAAAATGTGTCCAAAAATGGAAATACTCTCTATAAAGCGTGTAACATTTCAATCAGAGCCCCAAACCATTACTTATTAAAGAATTGTTTAATATATACAGTATATATATATATATATATATATATATTATTACTGTATGCTCTTATACATCTCTTAGACAGGTCTGCAACCCTGCCTTTCACCATTGTCATGTGAAAAAAGGGGGTTAACCAAGTATGGCGCTCATATATATAATAGTGATACTTAACATATACATGTGATACACATAATAAAATAAATGGTGATACTTATACAAACGTAGGATGCAGCTATAACCCGGTGTAGGATTGCTTTCTCAATCCTTGTAGCAAGTGAAGAGGGGGGTCATCGGGAAGCGCATACCATGTTGAAACAAAAGACAAGTGCTTATAGTGCAATATTGTAAAGTCAAAGATGTGATAATATAACTGCTAGCTGAGATGTATACACAGAATACTCACAAACGTGAGGTGGGTAAAGGCACATAAAGGTATCTTTATGGAATGGCTGTAATCCGTGCAGACGGGATATCACCAGACCGGTGCTCTCCAAACTGGACCTTAAGGTAAGACGAAACTGGACATAGTGTATACTGTATAACACATTTAATATGGGTAAAATATAATCCAATCAACTCACATGGTGTGTAAGATAAAAAAGCATTTAGATCACACATGGATCTCCGCAAACTCTGCAGCCGGATGGCTCTTCTCTCAATATATATATTATTATTATTATTATTATTTTTTAAAAGAGGCGTGTGCCACATAGCATAAATCTCTGTTGACATTTATTTTCAAAAAGAGAATCTAAAATAGCACACTCACAAGTGTAGCTAGAAATAGCTCATTGAGAGATATATTATCTCAGCAGGATAGCAACTCACTAAATCCTGCAGCAGGTCACTATGTGTAAACTGCCCGGCATCCGCGATAGGCTGTATGCAGGGAGAGATCAGACCTCAGACCTCCGCTACGTGATGATGTCACCTCGTGTGCTACATCCCAACGCGTTTCGTTATCAACGTGACTTCGTCAGGGATGTAGTTTAATAGTGGATCATAAGTAAAAATACAGCTATATTGTACAGGTATATTATACAGCTATAATTCAATCCGGAAGCACATTGATTTATCAGCCTTTTGTTTTTTCTTTTTTCAATAGATTTCTGTGGATGGGGTTCATCCTCTCAGAAGCTGCGGAAACATCACGGCACTTTATAAATAACACAAAGCCCAGCACACACTGTCTTTGGATAATAGAACAAATGGGGGGAGAGGGCAGTGAATAAGGTACAAACACAGTAGGGTCAAGACAACACATAGGTGGCTACAAACAATGGGGAAGCAGCAGTGTTTATACCTTATTCACTGCCCTCTCCCCCCTCCATTATTCCCTCTGTTTTTGCCTGTTTTATTATTGCATGTTATCCATTTTTGATGCAGTGGGTGTGGTGCTTATACTGGTGGTTTGTGTTACATATTAAATGTCATTATATTTCTTCTTGGCATTATCCCTTTTCATTTGTTCTATTATCTAAAGACAGTGTGTGCTGGGCTTTGTGTTATTTATATTGTATATTGAAGGTATTGGGTCCTGCGTAGTCCGTTGCACCCTGCAAATATTCTTTTGCCTTCTAGTGTGTGCTGTATATCATTGTTCTGTTCTGTCGCGGCACTTTATATCCTTTAACTTTATTTGTTAATTTATGGACTTTATTATGGACATTTTAAATGATCACTGTATTTCAGTTTAATTTGATAAAGCGCCTTGTGCGCGAAACAAGTCAGAGTCGCGTCAGGAAGACCTTGTTTTCATGTCCTTTTAATGTAATAAATCTTTGATAAATACTCCTCGTGTCCCATGTCCCATTGGTGAGGCTGTGCTCCTGTTCCTGATTTGGATCCCTTTCTATTAATATGTGAAACCTCTTAATTGTGACATTCACATGTGCACTTATATGTATGTTTCTCATTGGTTTATACCATTATGCCATTGATGACACATTTGTAATTTTTTCCCATTTACACCTTAGTTTTAATCAATATTGTATTATTCCCCACCATTTTCCTTACCATTTTCTGTCGTGATTTCGAGGGAGCAACCTCACTGATGATATCATCAAATGACAAGCAACGAAGTTTGTCACTTTCCATGCACATGATGCTCAGGGTCATATTTGCACGAAAATGGCCATATTTACAGAAAATCTTCTTTTCCCATATCTTCTTAAATCATCATCTGATTTTATAACTTGAAATGCATTCTTCTGTTTTCTTGTGTGTGTTTGTTTTCTGTTTGAGGTCCTTCATATTGTGAAGCCTTTGTGGGCAACTCCAGTCCTCAAGGGCCACCAACAGGTCAGATTGTCAGGATATCCCTAGCACTGGTGGCTCAATCAGCTCCAGCACATGTGGCTCAATCAGTGGCTCAGTCAAAGACTGTGCTGAAGCAGGGATATCCTGAAAACCTGACCTGTTGGTGGCCCTTGAGGACTGGAGTTGCTCAGCCCTGCTCTAAGCTGTAGCTCAGTTAGTTTATGCACACGTTTGGCACTGGTTGGGGATGTTTACTTTGGACACATGCACCTTGTCTGCAGGTTGTGTGTAATCTGAGCTCTGCCCACGGGTTGTGTGTGAGAGCAGGTACCAAACCGGAAAATACCTTTGATTATTTACTTTGTGTCAGAAAACTTGCAGGAAAGGAGGTCAGCTCCATTTAACTATACAGGGCTAACATCTCCTTTCACTCTCACCCTCTCTCACCCTCTCTAGTTGTCTGTCTCCCTCAGCTCTTCAACTGTGCTGTCCTACCTGGCTGTCTCTTTCCCTCTAGTCTTCTTCTCTTCTACTGTCTGTCTCTCTCCCTGTATTTGTCTGGCTGTCTCTGTCCCATATTCACTAAAGGTACTAAGCTTTAGCATGACCTAACTCAAATTGAAATGAATAGGAGTTAGGACGTGTTAAAGGTTAGCACCTTTTAGTGAATATGGCCTCTGATTGGGAGCAGATGTTGCTGTGACTTGTTATGGGGCATATATACAATGTGGTTGTCTGGGCTGAGGTTTCACCTCATCTTCCCCACAAACCCATAAGGACCAGAGTCAGCAGGAGAAGAACTCACGTCAGACAGAGGAAGGACCACAGCCACAGGGAACTGAGGTTATCCCACACAGGAAACAATGTATCCCTCACACACTGCCCAGGGGAACAATGTGTGCCCATCACACACACACACACTGCCCAGGGGAACAATGTGTGCCCATCACACACACACACTGCCCAGGGAAACAATGTGTGCCCATCACACACACACACACACTGCCCAGGGATACAATGTGTGCCCATCACACACACTGCCCAGGGAAACAATGTGTGCCCATCACACACTGCACAGGGAAACAATGTGTGCCCATCACACACACACACTGCCCAGGGAAACAATGTGTGCCCATCAAACATTGCCCAGGGAAACAATGTGTGCCCATCACACACACACATTGCCCAGAAAATCAATGTGTGCCCATCACACACACACACTGCCCAGGGAAACAATATGTGCCCATCACACACACACTGCCCAGGGAAACAATGTGTGCCCATCCCCCACACTGCCCAATATAACCATGTGTGCCCATCACACACACTGCCCAATATAACCAGGTGTGCCCATCCCCCACACTGCCCAATATAACCATGTGTGCCCATCCCCCACACTGCCCAATATAACCATGTGTGCCCATCACACACACTGCCCAATATAACCATGTGTGCCCATCCCCCACACTGCCCAATATAACCATGTGTGCCCATCACACACACTGCCCAATATAACCATGTGTGCCCATCCCCCACACTGCTCAATATAACCATGTGTGCCCATCCCCCACACTGCCCAATATAACCATGTGTGCCCATCCCCCACACTGCCCAATATAACCATGTGTGCCCATCCCCCACACTGCCCAATATAACCATGTGTGCCCATCCCCCACACTGCCCAATATAACCATGTGTGCCCATCCCCCACACTGCCCAATATAACCATGTGTGCCCATCACACACACTGCCCAATATAACCATGTATGCCCATCCCCCACACTGCCCAGGGAAACAATATGCCCATCACACTCACTGCCCTGAGACATGATGAGCTGATCACATAAGTTACACTAAGAGACAATGTGACATATTTAAGCTACTCCATAAAACACATTCCATGCTGCCAGTCCGGCAGACACCTTATTAATTTGATTGTGCTGTAGGGGCCATATTTACTAAGACGTGTTGGAAGATGTCTTATGAAGTAACACTGCGTAGTTAATGTGCACTTATGTATCTTCATAGACACTAACATCAATCCACCCTCCATACTTCTGCCCTCTAACCCGGTGCTGGCAGAAAGAGGGTCTGGTGTTGAACATGAAACATGGATCCTGGTGAACCCTGGTACAGTCAGGCCCTCTGGTCTGAGGTGTATTTCCAGCATTCCCCTTTTCTCGGACCTGCTGACCGTGGTCTGAGTCAGCCAGGAAGGAGACTCTGTGTGATTGAGTCAGATCCGAAAAAACTCTCTCCAGGGTCCCTCACGCTACAGCTGGAGTCATTCCACAAATACACATCGGAATATTTATTAACTGGTTCGATTCTTGCTGACGTCCCACTAGCTGTGTTGGTTCGAGTTACAGATGGTAAAGACGTGAGAGCTTGTGGGGTCTCCCAACTCCCATCTAAAACCAACTGTGAATCCTTTATTAAAGGATGTTAATAAGCTATGTTCTCCAGCACTATAAAAGAATGAACTGCATGGAATACAAATGAATACTTAGCAATCTAAATATACACACAATAAGTATTGCAAGTTTAGAAAGGGTTATCATATAGAAATCTCTACACAGAAAGATCATGTAACATTTTGACATAGACAGGGCTACCAATTGGTCTAGGACACTTGGTCGCGACCAAATCTCTGCCGGCGTTTTGCCGGCAGTGACCTCGCTGCAGGAATCCTCCGCCAGCTGCTTCCCCACTAAGGTAAGTCCCTAACCTTAGCCCTTACCCTAAAACCCCGTAATGTTAACCTCTAATACTAATGCTACCCCTACTCTAAAAACCTTAACCCGTTTTCCTAAAACCCATAAAGATAGCACCCTAACCACTAAAACCCCTAAAAGGTAACCCCCTAACCTAATTGCTAAAACCCCTAAAGGTAAACCCCTATCCTAACTGCTAAAACCCCTAAAGTTATCCCCCTTAAACTAAAACAAATCTTCTCGTTGAAGCGGCTGGCGGTGGAGTGTCCAGCGGCGGAGGGTCCAATGGTGGAGTGTCCAGCGGCGGAGGGTCCAATGGTGGAGTGTCCAGCGGCGGAGGGTCCAATGGTGGAGTGTCCAGTGGCAGAGGGTCCAATGGTGGAGTGTCCAGCGGCGGATGGTCCAATGGTGGAGTGTCCAGCGGCGGAGGGTCCAATGGTGGAGTGTCCAGCGGCGGAGGGTCCAATGGTGGAGTGTCCAGCGGCGGAGGGTCCCCCTGCAGCCAAACACCGATGGGGACTTGGTCGTGCCCAGACGGTCACCACTAAATGTCATATTCGGCTCCCAATACGATCACAAAAAAATATTTCGGGTATAAGCCCTTCAACATGATAGAAGTAAGTTCTCAGAGATACAAGGTAGCGGTAGGATCTAGCCCAGGCGGGGATAATCCATTAGAATAGACAAAAATTGAGTTAGAGGGGGGTAATTGATGGAGGGGGGGAGTGAGAGGAGAGAGGGGGTGTATGAGAAGGAGTGAGGAAGAGAGGGGTAAGGGGAGAGAAAGTGAGTAAGGGAGAGAGGGGGGTAACAGTGAGATAGGTAGGAGAGAAATACATGGGGAGAGGCGGCGGGGGGGGGGGGGTAATTACATCAGGCGTGAGATGGAGGGACTTGCAAGACTGCTGACACGGGGGGGGGGGGTGGGGGTGACACACGATTGAGACTCTAGTCCTGTGCCCTGGGAATTCTGTCGGCGGCCCTGCTTGTGAATGTCTTTATGTGCTGGTATGTCTTTATATCTCTATTTATATGTTTCTCTATATGTGTATGTGTGCACATGCAAGTGTGTCTGCATGCATGTGTATAGTGCCCCTGTTTGTGCCCACCTCCTCCATTATGCCCCAGAACCCCCCAATATCCTCCCTTCCAGCACTAACCGCTCCATCGCTCCCCAGAGATGCTGGAACAATGAGACGCTTATTAGAAATGGGCTGAAGATGTGGAGAAGTTTGTGTGATTGCGCCCGGGATCTGCCTTTGCTTCCCGGCCGCCGCTATGCAGGATATATGAGTCAGGAGCAATCCCCCACGTGTGTGTGTTTAAAAATAAATCACCTCTGTAGTATTAGATAATACTTAAAACTCGTAATGACATTTTTATGAGTTTTAATATACTGAGCGCCCTTTGATTTCTGTAGCAGGTTTAACACACCTCCCCAGCAACGCAAGAACTGTGTAACACTTTCCCGTTTGTGATCATTTTGTTGCCAATATTCCCAGCAGTTTGAACTACAAACTGTAACAATAGATAATGTTACCTTAGTAATGTAAAAATGCATTGTAGCTACGGAGTTAACAAAAGACAGAAAAGCCCAATGCTACATCCAATGTGACAAAATATATAGTAAATAGTATATAGTTAAATACTTCAATAATAATATTCTCATGAGTAAGGGTCATTTAGTTAAACCCATTGGCCAAAGCATTGTAAGCCTGCAAGCCACGTCAAGGCATAACCAAATTTGCAGGTCCTATCACTAACCTGTGTGTGACAGAGTGAAGTCAACTCCTATCAGTTACGCCTGGGAGACATATGTCTGAGTGCTTCATCCAGCACTCATAAGGGTTAACTCAGGTGGAACTTAGATAGTCAGGAAGTAAGCTGACACCTGAGAGCCAGCAAGGTAGATAAGGATCTTGTTACCAGCAGTAGCTGGCTCTCTCAGACAAGAGCACATGGATAGATGTGCTGCTAGCCAGAAGGATACAGCACACTACTTACTGCAGCCAAAGTAAGATTTGTTTTATTTGTTTTCATGACTGCTTAAAAGACTCTGAAGGTTTGGTTATGGTTTAGCCAGCCAGCCTGCTAGATAGGTCTGCTGTGTTAGTCAGTTTTTCTCCCATCACGGAGCAGGATTTATTTTTGTTAAAGGGACAGTGTACCCGCATGTTATGTTACTGTGGAGAAATAAAGCCATTGAACATTTTTCATTATCCTGAAACTACACGTGTGGACTGTTCCCTGACCTCGGCTACAGGCCGTCCTGCCACACTGTGAAACTTCTCTTTTGCCTCTGTTGGAGGGAGAATGAACGCAGTGGGTCTGTCCATACAGCAAAATGAAAAAAACTACAAGTTTAAAAAGTGGGGAGGGGTGAGCTTAAACCCTGGGAGGAGGGGTCACTAACCTCCAAACAACTGATCCCAGTTGAAAATAGAAATTAACAAACACACAATCCCAACTACTGAGTTACTCTGACTGAAGGATGAATTAAAACTGAAAGGTGGCCATTGAGTGAACCCTGGGAAAAAGGATCTTTGCTGATCGATCGCGGGAGAACTAATCGATCGCCAGCTTACGTAATTAGTTTTCAATAAAGGTAATCAAAGGCTGCAAATATTTAAAATAATAATAATATATATATATATATATATTTAAAGTGCTGCTTGGATTGCCTCTTTAAGCAATTATAAGCTCAGCGTATATCCACAAGGCACATGTATCAGGAGAGGAGCAGACACCCACAATAACCCAATATATAAATGTATACATAGCAGGCGTTAGAGACAAGCCACAATCACCCCGACACTTTTCGTTCCCATCAGAGAGTAACACAGACAACCCGATTAAAGGTTCAAATAGCCCCATCTTAAAACAGCCCGACAGAATTCCATAAAATGTAACTTTTTTACTACAATATTATACAAAAATGCAGAAAGACCAAGAACTTCTAAAAGAAGAGAGTAGAATCCTAAACCTCATTTAATCCATTGGGTGCCCGGGTTTTAATGGGGAAATATTAAAGGACTTTCTTTAATTTATAAAATGTGTTACCAGGAAGTAATACATGGGGAGTTACCTCTCGTTTTCAAGTATGTCCTGGGCACAGAGTTAAGATGACAAATAATACATGGTAACAAATACAGTTACATAAGTGAACAGGGTATACATTATATACAAGACATTGCGTGCACAGTTAAAGATAATACCATATATATTATGGGCGTATGTAACAGTTACAGACCAGGTTAAAATGTGAGACAGATTATTGAGATTTATTGAGTGGATCCTGTACATTTCCATTACGTGGACGGGCTTTAATACATTCTGGCCCATATTTACTAAATGATGCTATGCCCTAAGACTCTTTACAGTCCATTCAAGTGAATGAGTATATAGGAGGCTCAATCCCATTGCACTGGTACAGTATATCCCTGGGGTTTGAGGGATGCATAGAGGCACAGGGCCATGTTTGCTAAGCAGCGCTACACCATAAGAACTTCTGGCACCAGATGACACCTCACGGCCCATTTACTTGCATGAAACAAAAGGTGACTTATGGCGTAGCATCGCTCAGTTAATATGGCCAGGAAACATGACTTGGTGTTCCTAAGTGCCTGTGTTTCTGGGTCTGAGATACATTCCTGCAGCATACGAGTTGTCCTGGTATGCAGCAGCGAGCAGCGCAGCTCGGCTCCCTGTAATTCCTACAGCCTGACTCACCCTCTTGGCCCTGTACAAATACATGTAGTGCTCTCACCCCTGCTCTCTCTGGATCTCTCCCAACATGTGGCAGGAATTGCTTTCTTCCAGTGATTACTTCCCATCGCTGATGGTCTCATCCTTTTATTGCTGATTCACTGTGATCATTCTGTGCAGCACTGTGTAAGTAATCGATTATTTGTAGCCTGTTACTGTGTCCACGTTGCGAAGCCAGTCACTATCCTTGCACTGATGAGACCGAAAAGGGTGAAACAGCAGTCTGTGAGTAGGGTTACTGGCTCTGCACCTCTTTAACCCAGGCTATGCTGAAAAGATGTGTTATACGGCAGGCAGAAGCTTATAGGGGCCCTTGTTAAAATGGATGAGAAGTAAAGAGTGACTCACTGTGCTCATTTGCATGTCATTTCCCAGAATCCCTGACTGCAGTGGAAGCGCTGTTTGCTGAGCGATAATGGGGAAGGGCAGCAGACCTGCCTGAGACATGCAAATGCACCCACAAGTGCTATTTTTATTTACTATTTTAAAGCAGCAATGACCCCCAGAAGCCTATATGAGCTGTATTCATATAATGCAGGGGCGGGCAGCTCCATTCCTCAAGGGCCACCAACAAGTTGGGTTTCCAGAATATCCCTGCTTCAGCACAGGTTGCTCAAGTCAAGTCAGGTTGTGAAGTCAAAGTCTGGGCCACTGATTCAGCCACCTGTCCTGAAGCAGAGATATCCTGAAAATCAAACGCTTTTCTAGTGTTCAGAAACATGCTTTTCCTATCTCCAACTTTTCAGGTTAACCTTAGGACTGCAGTGAGCTCTGGGGTGGACTTCATTTTAACCACCCGGACTCTTCATATTTCAAACGCTAACGTAATAAAAATGGTGGGAAATATTATGTATTTTAGTCAATCTGGTGCTTCAGGGGTTAATGTAGTTACAGTTTGTCTTACAAATACAAGATATTGTGCTTATGACAGGTCAAGGCCCTTCCTGTGTTTGTGCTGATCTACAGAAAAGGCTTAATTGAGGGTGGGGGGGGTATCACCGATAGCCATCTAAAAGTGAAATGTGTGTCATTTAGAAGGCTCGGGACGATAGCCAGATCCTGGGCTGTCAGCCTCAAAGAAAACTGTCACAGTCTTGAAACATCACTTGTGCATCACAGAGAGAGGTGACAAACAGGTCACCGCTTAGTTGAAGGACTTTATTAAAATGAAGATATCATAAAATCAATGGAGAAGACGGATCCATTCCTGAAGATGCTTGGCCTGAGCTGGTCACAACAGAACAGAGGATCAGGAGAAAGAGGAGGAGGGAACTCTGGACCACACTCGCGAGTTGAAGATGGAGGAACCCCAATCGTTAGAACGCCTGCAGAACTAAACTGATTGACATGCCGACATTGGGACTCAGTCAGCCCCCCCCCCCCCCCCCGGGCCCCTCCCCTCCACCCACTCCTATCCTTTCCCCCCTTTTCTTCTCAACAGGCTAATAATTTACCGCTACACGTAAAGAAAACCCGCACTGCTGGTGTTAACCCTGGTGAGGTGCTAACTGGATGAAGACATGATAGTATAAATGAGGAGAAAAAGAACCCAGTTTGCTAGCACTCATTCACAACAAATGTATAATGATAATTTTAAAATACTTTATTAATAACTTATGAATAAAAAATAGGGTGTTAAAACGTAATTAAATACTATATTGAACAGCACGTGACTGTATCTGTTGGTAACCCACCCGGGTCTAGGTGGGTAGATGTGGTATGATCCCTGATAGATACTCGGGATCAATTGCTATAGGTTATACTGTAGCTACCTGAAATGCAGGAAAGGAGTCAGAGAAAGCCCACCTAAGAGACTGTCTCTATGTGAGTGTATCACGGCGTGTATTGCGCTCTAAAGGATACACTCTAAATAATCTGGTATATAATGCGCTAGGTTGGACCTATATATATCTACCCCAAATAGAGATTACACTGGTTGCTGTATATATTTACCAGCGTTAGCAAGGCTAATTCTCTATAGAGGACATAGATTGTCCATACTCTTTAGTGCAGACTGATAGTCAAGCGCTAAAGTGTGGTATATAGTATCAGCGAGCTCAGGTATCTACATGAAATTACCCACACACCTTGGAGGTGATGTAAGCCCAAATAGGCACTCCCTCACTACTGTCAGTATGGTGTTGGTAATTGTAAGGTGTTTGTGCATTGCATCTAATAGTCAGACAGAATAATATCTAAAATGCCACATATGCACACTCAGCACATATATAGTCACCCTTACACTTGGCAGAGTGGTATATTGCGCAGGTGGTGGGGGCTAGTGTGAAGACACCCCCCCCCCCCCCCACAGTATAGAGAGGGTAAGTATGGTAGTAGCGCTGACTAATAGGGCTAATTATATGCACATGAGCAGCTGAGAAGCTACTCCTCAAATAGGAGATACACTTGCCAGCAAATACAGCCAAAACTGGAGTGGGGTACACAAGGGGTTAATGCAGGATGAGGTCAATACCCCAAAACACCCCTCCCCCCCTTCCTCTCAGAGTATTGAGCAATTGATATGCACTCAATGATAGCACGGGGAGCCGGTCTAACTGGTGATCGCATAGTCCCCTACATCAGCACTGATCCTGGTTATATCAGTGCCGATGTGCTCGAGGACATGCCTGTCTGTCAGGTGGGTTTAGCAAAGACTCCTTGAGAGCATAGGGAATCACGCGATACTGGTATACAGCGCGATCCCGTGTTGAACATGCACAGCTGGGGAACCTGAATTGCGGTAAGGCGGATCAATATCCTTAGACTCTAATGTTTAAATAAACAAGCTTCCCGCGTGTGCAGAGAGAGAACTGCCGACGCGCGCGTTTCACGTGTTAAAACGCTTCTTCAGGGCACGTAGGGGGAGGTCCCTGCGTGTGGAGGTGGGTTTTTATAGTCAACGTGAAAATTTCTGTTGTCTCACTTAACCCCTTCATCCCTGGTGCATAACAGATGGAATATCCCACTTCCAGAAGTGCACTTGTTGTGGTACAGTATGCAACCATGTAACTGCCTTGTTGCCAGAGACAATGTGTCCATAGACTGTTGCAAATGTGTCAATCTTAATGCAAAAGTATACTGGACTGAATAACTATGGCTATGATAGTGTTTGTATATGTGATGCTTAACTGTCATAATTGCTCACATAGGCTATGGGGTAGTGCTGTATGTCAAATTTGATATTCATTAAGATTTGTGATGACGAAGAAACCCAATAATTGGAGTTTCGAAACGCGTTGGAAGGTTTTTCGGTCATTCAGGGACACCGTAGCAGTGCAATCCAGGCGATGACGTCAGCGGAGGAGACGATCGAAGGAAACTCTGCTGGCAACGAGACCACGAGTATTGCAGGAGATCCCCCCGCACCAGTAGACGTTTGCACCCCACGGCGAGCGGTGATTCCTGGAGTAAAGACCCTAAAACCATTGCGCATTTCCTACTCATGTCTGGTGAGTAGGATTTCAATTTTACCACGGCGGAGCAGCAAGCTTCCTTCAGCACAAGCGCTGGGAAGATTTTATTATTAGCATTCATCCAATTGATCAACTGTTTTAATATATCCATTTACCAACTGTCATTTCAATTGTTTTATATGTAATAAATGCTCTTTTACAGTCATCACTACATGTCCCTGGGTAATACACTATTGCAGTGTTTTTTGCCTTTCTTTGTCTTCCACTTTCTGAGGTTTTCAGCATAAGAAGAGATCCTTTGCACAAGATTCAAGTTCCATTATCCTCAGCGCCATAGAAGGTTTCCACACACTAATTTCTGACATAGGTCAATATAAGAAAAGATGGTAAATACCATCCTCAAAAAAATAAAAAATAAACTAGGTTAGATGTCTACAGATTAAAACAAAGTTCACATAAACAAAGTTTGGGTTAACAACAAGTTACATATAAGCTAGACGAAGTGGAGGGGGTGGGACTGAAGAACGTTAGAGCCATCACCAGGAGGTCTCGTGTAGGGTCTGAACCCCCTCCATGATAGACTTTTATATAAAAATTAGAATAGGTGCCTAAATTCTCCCGTTTGTGGGGCCGGCCGGCCCCTCTAGTGAGACATTGTCTCGCAAATCCAGACCGTACGGGTTCTGGAAGTTAATCAAAACTGGGGTGTCAAACCCAATACACCCCCATTCCCCCCCCACTCCCGACCACCCTTCTAATTTATTATTTATCCTTAAGACCGACACAAATGTACACAACACTTGGTACAGTTCACACAAAGCTAAAAAAAATACAGCCCGAACAAACCCACCCAAAATCTCTAATGGCTAATCTCAATGTGAAGGGGTTAAATGATATATAGAAGAGAAAACTAGCCGTGTAAGAATTTAAGAAGCTAAAAGGTGATATTGTCTTTATACAAGAAACACTACAAAAAACAAGACCCCCTCATACACAAAGAACACCTTTGTAAGGGAATACCCGCAGGTGTATTACTCAACATACCAGAGTAAAAAAAGAGGAGTAGCGATACTAATTTTAGAAAGGAATTCCCTTCCAAGCTCAGAAAGAAATGAGAGTCACACAAGGCGGATACATTATATTCCATGGTATTCTGGCAGGGAGTGCAGTGACTCTGGTAAACATATATGCCTCCAATAAACAGCAATTCCACTTCCTGAGAGAGATAATAGACAAACTGGCCTCTTTCCCATCGAATTCTATCATCCGGGGAGGAGATTTTAACATGGTTCAGAATCCAGACATTGATAAATCCAATAACAGGGACAACTGCACCCCTTGGCCAAAGTAGCCAGAAAATGTAGAAATATGACAAAAAGATACCTTCTAAATCAGGGGTGTGCAAACTGGGGGGCGGGAGATTTTTCTGGGGGGGCGCGGCGGTTGCAGAGGCCCCACACTCTTCCCCAAGGCATTTAAATGAAATGCCGGGGGATCGTGTGAGGCTTCTGCAACTCTCTACTTATCATGATTCAGATGCTCTGTGACGCGTCGTCATAGCAACGAGGTGTCAAATGATGCCGCGGGGTCATGTGATGTGATGTCACACGCGTCAAATTATGCCGTGGGGTCATGTGACATGACACAGCTCCAAGGTAGGGGGGCGAACACCGAGGTAGGCACGACAGGGGGGCGCAGCAGCAAAAGTTTGCTCTCCCCTGCTCTAAATGATGCATGAAGAGTACTAAACAATAATACCAGGGACTATACTTTCGATTCGCCTCCCATGAATCTTATTCAAGGCTAGACTACTTTTGATAAGCCCCGCAATTAGGGTTGCCAGGTGGCTTGTCCAAAAATACTGGACACAATGGTAAAGATACGACCCCCCCCCCCCCCCGAATACATATAAAAAATGCCCCCACCACCCCAATACATATAATATATACCCCCACCACCCCAATACATATAATATATACCCCCACCACCCCAATACATATAATATATACCCCCACCACCCCATACATATAATATATACCCCCATACATATAATATATACCCCCACCACCCCCATACATATTAAGAAAAAATGAAATCATAGATTAATACCCCTACTGCCAACACTATTAATTTACCATTTGTGCTACAAGTTGATCCTGTGGGGTTTTCACCCTGGCTGATTGCACCATCAGTCCCCTTTACCCTACTATTAATATCTAGTAGGAGGATTCCCATCTTTATTTATATGGTGACTCTGGTGATTTTGTTATTTGATTTAATTTCTTTTTAATATCGTTATATACACACTTGGTAATATATGTTTTAAGTAATTCATTAAAGGTTATATTTTAATTAGTGGTGTGCAATTAAGTGGATTTCCTTCGGAGTACAATCATTTTGTACTCTTAATTTTTTGCGGAAACAGATCCCCCATCACAGCGATAAAAATGAAAAATGGACAAGTAACCTATGACCCCAAAATTAATAGCAAGAGAATTTTGAAATGTCTATAACACATTACAGTATATAATCTAAATGTTAACAAACTAGCCCAGAATGTCAGGCAAAAAGAAACAGATATACCGTCTGCACAAATGCAATCTCCCAAAATAAGACCAAGAGGAGCGCAAAACCCTCAATGTAGCAATCACCAACTCTGAGCTTACAGAGGTAATTGGATCCCTAAAAACCTCAAAAGCGCCCGGCGCTGATGCTTGTCTCACTGGGCTGATATCATATGACCACACTGAGTAGTGCTGCAGGTGCCATTCCAACCCCGCTGTATGCCATCCCAGAGGCAACTGGTTAATTACTATAGAGAAGGGTCTTATTTGCTGAGCACCAGTCCCGTTTTTCTGGATTATACTTTGATGCCCCAGACGCAGAGATTGCGGTATTATTGTTCTCATTTGTTTGTAAAGCGCCAACATATTCCGCCACGCGGTACAATAGGGGTACAGAGTTATGTATCTGACATAAGCAGTTACATACGTGAGGACAAACATGCACAAACAGATACAGAGAGGGAACGAGGGCCCTGACCCGGGGAGCTTACACTCTAGAGGGAATAAGGGGAAACGTTGGAACAAAAGGTGACTGCTCATTGTGGGAGGGAGTATGTTCCAGCCGCACAGCTGATCCCATTAAAGCAGCACTCCAAGCAGCCGTTCCACCCCCCCTCCCCCTTTAATATGTGCACCAATACAAGCCACACAATGATAAGTAATTAGCTAAGTAGCCGATTGGCGAAGATTCAGCTCGGGGGTTCACTAAATGGCTGTCAGTGCAGCAGAAGAGGCCCAAAGATGCAAAGTTCTGTGGGGAAGATCATGTGACCAGGCAGTCACTAGATACAATTGGTGCGCTGCTAGAGAGAGGGCAGGGCTCAAAAAGGGGGGTGTCAGAGCCTGTTTCAGAAAAGGAAGGGGGTGTGACTTTGTAAATGGTTGCTATAGAAACAAAAAAGGCTTCTTACAGTGTACTACATTGAAAATGTCATTTAGAGCTGTTTTAAAAAAATAATAAAACCGCTACAAGTATTTTCTCATAGTACAGAACTCATTTATTTAAAAAAAAAACAAAAAAAACACACGTAGGATATTGCTTGGACGGCAGCTTTAAGGCGTGGCCAACTTGATGGCGGTTCCATCGACTGCACCTGGCCCCGCGCTCTCCCCCGGCCCAACTTCCGTAATCACAGTGTAAATGTTGTGGTGGTTAAATTAATCACCACAATATTTACACTGTAATTAC
Organism: Ascaphus truei; assembly: GCF_040206685.1. Lineage (NCBI taxonomy): Eukaryota > Metazoa > Chordata > Amphibia > Anura > Ascaphidae > Ascaphus > Ascaphus truei. Next base: position 19,901,259 of record NC_134491.1, on the reverse strand, counting down.
CGGCACTGTGCGCCGACATTTTTTCCAGGAGTAGAAAATTGAGTTCACTACTAGCGACAGAGCGCTAGGCCACGCCCCCCAGCGGTTCAGCCAATGAGGTCGAATCTGCCGGGTGACACAATGGCCGTGCCCCCTCATCACTCCCCAGTCACGCCCCCCCTGTGTTTCCCCCTGCAGCTCACTGCAGATCGGGGGGCTCGGCTGCACGCGCCGCCTGCCTGGTAGGCGCGCGTGCAGCGCAGACAGCGGGGCCGTAACCTAAGAGCCAGCATCTTCTCGTACTATGTGATGATGCATCGCCTTGACGATCCAACAACACATGACATCGTCACATGATGTCATCGCACGATGCGAGGGCTGGCAACGACCCATGCGTCACGCGACATCATCACGGGAGGTTATAATACGACGTCATTACGCGACGGGAGGCGCGACTCCGGAGGAGGTGAGAGGTCCCGCTCACGCATAGTACATCATGCGATATTCCCAGCCGATACTCCCAGCCAGCCCTGCGTTACGGTTGGGGTGTGGATGTTGGGGGGTGTGAGATAGGTAGGGTTGTCAGGTGTCCAGTATTGAACCGGACTTTGGACACGCTGTCCAGTAAAAAACTAGAGGTAATACTGGACATGTATGTGTATACCGGTATTACCTCTCTGGACATAGTGACCTGACCGGGTTGGGGGGGCCGTGGGACCTCTCTGAGCAGGGAGAGAGCAGGGCTGTTGCTAGTGGGCTGGGCAGCTTCCTCCCTTCTGACTGGCTGCTGCTGGGTAATGCTGCCAATAATAGGATGTGTCAGGAGCCTGGGGGTGGGGCCAAGGAGAGGAGGAAACAGCATGGAGCGGAGAGGTGTGTGTGTTTCTCGAGCCCATCATACCTTTCACCGTTGTGTCCAGTATTTTTGGAGTAACCACGTGGCAGCCCTAGAGATAGGGTGGAGTTTTGTCTAACTGCACAGCTAGTACCAATAGACTTGGCAGGTGTGTTATGGATGTTATGGGTCTCATTAACCACAACGCAGATCACAAGCTGATACACAAGAGGGTTTGTATACATGTTTGATAAGAGCTAATTGATGAAACATGTACACAAACCCTTGGAGACCGCAGAGTAAACCCGGGATTCACACTCTCTATAAGCCGCAGGCATCAGCTTTCTCACAGTGTCATTAATATGTATTAAGAGTCATGTTATTATCCAGAACTAATAATAGCCAGGAGAGGCTCTGGGGCGGGACCGTGAGGTCGGGGATGGGAGCGGACGGTTTCAAATGACATCACTGTGACAATGAAAGTGAAACAAGCTGGCGAGTCACAAGGGGAAGATTCCTGCAGCTGCAAATCACTGCTGGGGATCTGTGATAACACGCACATGTGGGACACAACTGTATTGTATATAGGGGTTGTGTGTCACACTCAGTGCAATGTGAGAAACGCTGTTAGTTGTGCGTATTTGTGTGTGTGTGTTTATACACGTATGTATATGTATGTATGTGTGCATTTCTGTACATGCGTGTGTCTTTGGATGTGTGTTTATGTGTAAATTTAATGAGCAGCTCAAGTGGAGTCTGACCTCTTCCTAGAAATCCTGGTCCTTAGAGCTTGCACTCTTTTTAACCACTAGTTATTAAACGTATCACTTCTACCTTACATGTGTTTGTTCTTCCTGAAATTAATAAATTACGGTAGGGGTTCTGAACTCCAGGCCTCAACACCCTCTCCCCCCCCCCCCAACAGGACATGTTTTAAGGATAGCCCTGCTTCAGCATAGGTGGCTCAACGATTGATCGATTTAGCTACCTGTGCTGAAGCAGGGACTGATTCAGCCACCTGTGTTGAAGCAGGAATATCTTGACCTGTTGGGGGGGTTCTGAGGACTGGAGTGGTAGAACACCTGGATGTAGGTATTTGGGGTAAGTCCTGTAACCTCTTTGTATCTCCATTGATACATATATATGACATCATTCCA
>NC_134491.1:19849288-19894288 GCF_040206685.1 Ascaphus truei | reverse complement strand
TGTGCTCAAGCAGGGACACCCTTAAAACCTGACCTGTTTAGGGGGTCTTGAGAACTGGAGCTGGTCACCCCCTGGTTTAGGGGAAGACTATGGGACACTGCGACCAGCGCAACGAGTTCGGAAATGCAAACTATACAACCTCTTCATTAAGGCCACGGATGGCTGTTTTTGCAAACATGTCTTACAATGAGGAAGTGTACAGATGTCTGACCTGTTCTGGGAAGGAATGACGAACAGGAGGGAGGCAGGTTATGGTCTGAGACACATAGCCGTGTATTTACAAACTTTACTTAGAGACCCACAATGTCCCTTAACCCAGGCGTATCTGAACTCCAGTCCACCGGACCCACTAACAGGTCAGGTTTTCAGAATATACCTGCTTCAGTACAGGTGGCTGAGCCACGGATTGAGCCACCTGTGCTGAAGCAGGGATATCCGACTGAGCCACCTGTGGTGAAGTAGGGATATCCCGAAAACCTGACCTGTTGGGGTTCTTGAGGACTGGAGTTGAGAACCACTGCCTTAACCCCTGCTCTGCCAGACCAGCCAGCAATATACCGTGTTGCAATATGAGGCAGGCCTCCTATGGCAGTGAAAGGGTCGCCCTCATTTTATTTTCTGATAATGAATATTATTCCCAAACAATCCCCCTACTGCTGATCTGACATGTGGGGCGGGGGAGGGTCCTCCGTCATTTTCACAATCTCCCATCAGGGACGGACCGTTGGGTTCCTGCAGGTACGGGCTGGAGATGACACGATGCCTCTCATGGGCCCAGATTCACTACACGGTGCTAAGGTTTAGCACATCTCACATTCCATTCAAATGAATGGCAGTTAAGGCATGCTACCGCGTAGCACCGTGTAGTGAATCTGGCCCAGTGTGAAGCCCACAATCACTAGTAGAGATCCCACAGGAAGTGGCCAAATGGTCTCACTGGGGACATAAGAAATGTGATGAGTTTATTTGTGGTTGCCGGGGTTGAGGCCGGATGGGATACAAACCCTGAGCTCTTCCACTGACCGGAGAGAAGCCTCATCCCACAGCTGTCAGGGCCTCGGGAATCAGAGGGATGAGGTCTTGTGGTTTTGGACTGAAATCAATTATTTTTCAGAATACTCAAAGTTTATTAGAATGTTCTACACTTTAGAGGAGGGGTAACAGTGAGTAAAAAGTGGTGGGTGGGGAGGGGGGGGGGCAAGTGGTAAGGACTGGAGTTAATATAAGTAGCTCTGATGGTCAAGGGAACACATGTATGAAAAGGAAGTGTCTATTTACCCATCAGCCGGGTCTATAACCTCCTGTCACTCCCTTATTTAGCCAGCAATGATTCTCTCCCAGATTATTAGGGCTCAGAAAGTGCTGGTTTGGGTAAGGGTCAGGCTGGCATATTAGGGTAAGGCTGGCATATTAGGGTTAGGGTAAAGAACAGGCTGGCATATTAGGGTAAGGCTGGCATATTAGGGTTAGGGTAAGGCTGGCATATTAGGGTTAGGGTAAGGCTGGCATTAAGGTTATTGGAAGTGTCAGGCTGGCATATTGAGGTTAGGGTAATGGTTAGGCTGGTTTATTAGGGGAAGAGTTCGGCTGATGTATTATAGTTAGGGTAAGGGTTAGGCTGATGTATTATAGTTAGGGTAAGGGGTAGGCTGATGTATTATAGTTAGGGTAAGGGTTCGGCTGATGTATTATAGTTAGGGTAAGGGTTAGGCTGATGTATTATAGTTAGGGTAAGGGTTAGGCTGATGTAATATAGTTAGGGTAAGGGTTAGGCTGATGTAATATAGTTAGGGTAAGGGTTAGGCTGATGTATTATAGTTAGGGTAAGGGTTAGGCTGATGTATTATAGTTAGGGTAAGGGTTAGGCTGCTGTATTATAGTTAGGGTAAGGGTTAGGCTGGCATAATAGGGTAATGGAAAGTGTTAGGCTGGCATTATAGTTAGACTGAACAAGATCCTTATTCCCCCGGCTCACCGGTAAATAGCCTCTACCATATACAAAAGCTCTATATCGTGTAAGGAAATAGAAACGCCTCATTAGGAAATTGCATACTAATACGCAATTAATGTTTCATTCAGTAAATAAGTGAGTTTCTCCATTTGTAGCACGTCACATTCTTGATTCACTCTGGATGAGAGAAGGAGGTTTTGTTTAGTCCCTGTCCCTGTCCCTGCCCCTGCCCCTGTCCTGCCCCTGCCCCTGTCCCTGTCCTGTCCCTGTACCTGTCCTGCCCCTGCCCCTGCCCCTGTCCTGCCCCTGCCCCTGTCCCTGTCCTGTCCTGTCCCTGTCCCTGCCCCTGCCCCTGTCCCTGTCCTGTCCCTGTACCTGTCCTGCCCCTGCCCCTGCCCCTGCCCCTGTCCCTGTCCTGTCCCTGTACCTGTCCTGCCCCTGCCCCTGCCCCTGCCCCTGTCCTGTCCCAGTCCCTGTCCCTGTCCTGCCCCTGCCCCTGTCCTGCCCCTGCCCCTGTCCTGCCCCTGCCCCTGCCCCTGTCCCTGCCTCCGCACTGGAGCCTCTATGAGCAGTAAAGATATGGGACATGTTTCTTTTCATACTTATTTATGCTTTGCATAGGTTTTACTCCACACGGCGTTCCAGGAGCCTAAGGGAAAATCCACCTTTAAAATCTCCCTGGTCAGCTAACAGACCTCACCACATGTTGAGACGAGAGACTGACTGATCACATGCACATGTACAAAAGGAAAGTCCCATGTTAAAGCTGCAGTTCAAGCGGTCGTTTAAAAAAATAAAAAAATCCATTCAATATGTGCATCAATACAATCTGCACACTGACAAGTGATTAGCCAAGCTGCCGATCGATCCGTTCTCCTGTAATCGATCGCTGATATTCAGCTGGGGGTTCACTAAATGCACCTTGGGTCCTCATCTGCTGCACTGACAGCCATAGTTCTGTAAGGAAGATCATGTGACCAGGCAGGCACTAAATTCAATTGGTTCACAAGAGAGAAGGGGCAGCTCAGTGAGTAACGACACTGACTGGCACTGAGTGTGAAGCAGGGGAGCCTCATTCAATTCCCGGTGTCGGCTCCTTGTGACCTTGGGCAAGTCACTTTATCTCCCTGTGCCTCAGGCACCAAAACACAGATTGTAAGCTCCACGGGGCAGGGACCTGTGTCTGCAAAATGTCTCTGTAAAGCGCTACGTAAAACTAGCAGCGCTATACAAGAGCATGCTATTATTGTTATTATTCACTGCTAGAGAGGGTGGGGCTCAAAAAGGTGATGCTGTTTCAGAAGGGGAAGGGGATGTGACTTTGTAAATGGTTGCTATAGGAACAAAAACGCCTGCTACAAGTATTTTCTCATTGTACAGAACTGATTTTTTTTATGTAGCAGGGTCCCCCCTGGCCCTCCTCACCTGCGCAGAGTAGCGGATACCCCCGCACCATATCCGCAGTTGCAGGGGCTCCCGGCGAAATCAGTGCCAGGGCGCTGCCATTTTGCGTGTGTTCGCACATGCGCGGGAAGTCGTGCATGCGCAGTGTAGCCCCAGGAGTATCGTCGGCCATGTTGCAACTGGCGCGGGGTTCGCGCATGTGCGGTGCGTATGAGGAGTCGCGGCGGCCATTACCTGTAGTGCAGGGCCCCCTAGATGTTGCTCATGTGCAGGAAAGTGGCGCGGCGGCCATTAGTCCAGCGCAGGCGCAGATAGAGGTAGGCGGCCATTAGAGAGGCGCCCATGCGGTCCTCATAGGGAAAAGCCCCAGAGGAGACTAGAACTCCCAGCAGCCTCTGGGGACTGCCCTATGATCCCTGTCACATGCAGTCAGACAGCCACTAAGGCTGACAGATTCTCATGCTGCATGTGGATACATTGTTGTGTGCAGACAGGAAGAGTTTAGTTAGAGCTGGGAGAAGGGAGGGGGAGGTAGGTGTAGGGAGCAAGTGGCTTCTTACACTAGGCCAGGTTATCCCCAGGCCCCAGCTAGGCCCAACTCACCAGTAGATGTGTAGCTGCTGTGTAGGGAAGGCCCTAAGGTAGGAACTTTGCCCTTTTAGCAGTAGCTTAGTCAGTGAGACAGACGCTGCTGTGTGCTCTGACAAGGAGGGAGCAGTGTGACCAGTGTGTCTGGGATCAGACCTGCATCACTCAAGATAGAGACTATCTGTGTGGTGATATTATCTGGATTGGGAGAGGACGCCATTGCTGCGGATTCAGCGTTGGACGCAGATGGGTCCTTTCCTGTTTTTGCTGTACCCGGGTGCCGGAGCCCGGGCAGTTATTTCTACAAGTGCACCAACTGTACCCTACATACCGGTTTCCTTACAGGCGCTGATCACGCCTAGTGGGTGGGTTGCTGGACTATTGGGACACTTGGGTATAGTGGTGGGTTTATTGCCCAGTTAGGGGCAAGGTTATAGCTGCCAGCTAGTGGCAGAGGGTGACATGGCTGTGTTGCTATATGTGATGTGATGTTATTGTTTTGCTCATATAGTAAACAGTAACATATATATATATACTTCCTTGTATGTGTTTCCTATTTGTGGGTCCTGTGTCAGGGGTCATTCTATACACCTGGAATCCCTGCACAGGTGGAGGCGCTGTAAGCATACGTTCCAGGATACACCCCAGGCTCCCAGTGGCGGAGGTTCAGGCCTCCTGTGAGCCTAACAGGTATTGCACCACACTGTAACATATGCTGATTTCCCCACAGGGCCCCAATCTGCGATTGGGGGGGGGGGGGGGGAATAACCGTGACATTTATTTTTATTTTTTAAACACATAGGATATTGCATGAACGTCAGCTTTAAATAAAGGCTCATTTCACTGGAGTGAGATCCCATCTGAATAAGAGTTTCTATGCATTGTCCTTTATCATGCATTGAACTTCTGGATATTGCTTCAAAGATACAGTATCCTCCCAGTCCTCTGGGTTTAGCTCAGAGTGTATGCCCTTCTGTCATTCTCTCATGTACTTACATTTGTCTTGAAAGTCAATGGCTAAAAGGGAGATACAGGTATAGAAACAAGAGATAAGACCTTTTGGGCTGTGCGGGTCAGTACACAAGCTTTCAAAGAGGTCAGGGAAGCGTCAGCGCAGACTGAGTTAAAAAGGTTTCTCAGCTGTAAATAGAAATGTTCCCTCTGCGAGACCTATGTCCCTGGAGAGGGTTTCGAAAGACTTCATTTAGTTACCAGAAGGGAATTCCCAATCCTGAGAACGCCCGTAGGCCACCGAGCCCTGCAGTCCAGGTTTCCGAAACCTGGTTTGAAGTCAGAGTTGCCGTAAAGGGTGTGGCTGCCTCATCATGGACAAGGGGGGGTAGCAAAGGTAGGGCTATGTCATAATCTGGGGCCACCCACACCTACAGCTGTCATTCCTGTACCCAGCACCATAGAAAAGCCACTACGCGGGAGGTCTAACCAACCCCTTCCCCGCTCATTGAGAGGAGGAATTCCACCGGGGACTGATATGCACTGGGGAGAGGTACAGCCCCCTCCCCATGTGTCACCCTCTCTCCCCCACCCCATGTCAACCCCCTCTTCCCCACTCTATGTTTCACCGCCTCTAATCTCCATGTGTTACCCCCTCTCTCCCTGCCCAATGGAGCCATCCTCTCACTCCCCCCCCCCCCCCCTTCCCTATGAACACGGCTGCTAGCTCCCACCTTGGTTACGATGTGCATATCGGAGTTTAGTGAATAGCAGTTGCTGGCAAAAAAATGCAAGTTTGGGCATTTTTTCAGCTGCCGCACTACTTGTTACGGCCATAGTGTTACAGCTCGGTAAAAAGACGTTTTAGTGCAATATTGCCATGTTATCGAAGCTTTGTGAATAGCTACACATGCAATTTCGCTCTAAAAGGGCATTTATAGTGCATTAATGCACTTATCGAAGTTTAGTGAATACGCCCCAATAAGGGCAACAAGCAAAATCAGGAAAGCAAATCCCTGCCCCGGAGAGCTTACAATCTAAGTGGTTTGTTGGGAGAGTTACAGAGACAGCAGGTGAGGGAATAAGAGCAGTAGATGGCAGTGATTGGCCACGATGGTTGGTAGGAGCGACTGTGTGTGTGGGACAGTAGCCATGAGTCTAATAATAATAACTTTATTTCATATAGCGCTTTTCTCCCAATGGGACTCACAGCGCGTCACTATTACTGTATATAGCGCGCGGTACGCAGCACATAGGATTGTTACAGACACAGTCCCTGCCCAGAGGAGCTTACGATCTATGTGTTAGGTGACTGAGGCACAGGGAGATAAAGTGACTTACCCAGGAGAAGGAGCATGATATCTGTATCCTATCTGCGATAGTGACATGTCCGGTTATAAAGCAGCTCATATAACATACATTTCACTTTGGGCCCAGTTTGGTCATTTTTGTGCCGGGTGCAGTCGACATCTTCATAACTCGTTTCTCGTTTTCTCTCTTCCTCTGCCCTGCCTCCTTTTCTCTCTCCTCCCCAGGCCACAACTTGCTCACAATTACAGTGTAACAACACATCTGTACTTGTGGGCCAGTCCCGTTTCAGCTGAGCTGAACTACAGAAGGAAATAGAAGGCAGCTGCCTAACAGCTGGGGCGACGTGAGCGCAGCTAGGCTGCTGCCTCTCCTGCTATAGCTAAACAAACACCTGTCAACCGCTCTGCTGCATTTCGGGATAGCTCTGCAGGTCCGTACCTGTGTGCCACAGCTCGACCTCCCTGGGACGAGGGCTGGCAGATCCGGGTATGCTACCTTTACCTAGGGGTAACCTCCTCCTGTAGTGCATGTATATTGCACGGATCACTGCCGACGCAGAATTTTCTCCCCGTAAAGGGAACTGTGTTGAAAATACTTGTATCGCTTTTTCCAGACAAACTTCCAACTTTTCGTTCTGCACCAGTTTGTCCTGTCTCTCCACCCACTTACACCCCCTCTCTTCTCCTCCCTCCAACCCTCTCTTACTTCTGCCCACCTTTCCCTCTACTCGTATGCCTTCTTCTCCCCCTTCTCTATCTTTCCAATGTATCCCTTTTTGCTCTTTCTTCGCCCCCCTCCCTTCATCTCCCCCTCTTCCTCTCTCTTTCACACCCCCTCTCACCCCCCATCTCACTTGGAGATCTTACTGTCTGGCCTTCCCATACCCAGAGCTGCCATCTTTCTGCTTCTAATTTTGGTGAATGTTCATTCACGGGGGCCCTGAGCACCCTGCACAAGGAACACAAATCAGGTGAGCTAGGACATTTGGTTTGCAGCTGGTTCGTTGCGATCAAATGGCCGCCGGCGCTTCACCGCAACTCACCCCGCTGCCAGAAGCTAAGGTAATTGCCTAAACCCCGTACCTTAATCCATCACCCTAAAAACCCCTACCCTAACCACTAAAACCCCTAAATGAACCCCCTAATCTAATGCTAAACCCCCTTAAATTAACCAACAAGAAATAAAGAAGTCCAGAGCAACATCCAATGTGACAAAAATACACAGTGAAATACTTATCTCTTGAAAAAGGGTCATTTTGTTAACCCTTTTGCCAAAGCGTATGAGCCTGCGAGCCACTTTCAAGGCATGACCATAATATCGCAGGTCCTAATACTAACCAATTAAAATCCTTATTTACCTCTATAATTAGAGGAAGGATGGTCCTGGCATTGAACCTGTCACAACCAGCTGCATGAGAAGAGGGTTTCTGAGAGCTTGCTAGGTATGTGTGTGTTTGTTAACTTTGTCCAGCTGGTCTCAGCTGTTTTGGAGGTTAGTGGCTCCTCCCACGCAGGGTTTAAAGCTCGCCCCTCCCCACTGTCCAGGTAAGCAGGTTTTCTTTTCATGCAGCTGGTTGCGACAGGTTCAATGCCGGGACCATCCTTCCTCTAATTATAGAGGTAAATAAGGATTTTAATCAGTTAGTGTTAGGACCTGCGATATTATGGTCATGCCTTGAAAGTGGCTCGCAGGCTTACACGCTTTGGCCAAAGGGTTAACTAAATTACCCTTTATTCAGTTGCTATAGTTATTTCACTGTGTATTTGTGTCACATTGGATGTTGCTCTGGACTTCTCTGTTTCTTGTTTTATACAATTAGCCACGCCCAGTAGCACTCCTTTTGACACTTATATACATATATACAGTGGTCGACAAATCACCAAAAAATCTACTCACCGAACAAAAAAAATCTGCTCGCCACCTAGTACCACACGTGTGCTGCTTTGGCCAATAGGAGCTCGCCACGATGTTAAATCCACTCGCCCGGAGCGTGCAAATGTATAGGTTTGTCGAACACTATATATATATATATATATTGTGGTAATTTGGGGGGTTTCTGAGAGCTTGCTGGGTATCTGTGTGTCCCTTAAACTAATCCCCTAATCTAACACTAAAACCCCTTAAACTAAGACCCTAACCTAACTGCTAAAACCCCTTAAACTGACCCCCAACCCTAAACAGTAATAAAAGTTGCCATAAAAGCGGCTGGGATTCCAGCGGCCAATCAGCTGCGGATGCAGGGTGAGTCACGGCGAAGCACCGGCAGCCATGTGATCGCGGCAAAATGGCCACCACCAAATGTCCCATTCCGCAAATCTGGCGCCTCATATCCCACCTGCAGCGTCACATCCCATAGATTGTAAGCTCTTCGGGGCAGGGACTCCCCGTATGTATTATGTCACGTGTATTACCCGCAGTAACACGCTATGTACCTGGATGGCGCTGTATACATAAAGATATACATCTTTGTCATGTTCCAGTCTTACCTATGTCACATTAATGATTACATTGCAGTGTATGTGATCACGTGCTGCTCCTTGGTTTGTGCTCAGAACTTCCTGAACTTTTCCGACAGGTTAACAGGTGGTTGGAAATTTCTATAACTCCGCTCTGATATTTTCCATGAGCAGGTCTCGTATGCCAGCTGCTCCTTGAAGGATATGTGGAACCATGTCCTGTCCTCGGGTGCTCCGTGTGACTCACCTTGGAACTCCTGCGGAGGAGCGGAGCTCAGATCTGGGGTAGAACGGGAAAGATCTGCAGTCAGTTGAGGTTGCAATTTTACCATCAAATCCTCATTGATTTGATCCATTTAAAGCTGAAACCTGAGACTGTGGTAAAGAACTCCACACGTTTCAGCAACTTTGTGTGCGTTCGGTTTGTCACCGCGACTTGATTGATATCTCAAAGTACAAAGGCAGCGGCCACTCTTAAATTGAAGAAAAAAAAGTGTCTTTATTGAAATGACACATTCCTCCTACGCGTTTCAGTCAGGGCTAGAGCGAAACACGTAGGAGGAATATGTAACTTCAATAAATACTAGATCCCCCCACAGCCCACTATTCGTTCCGGTACAGTGTTTACCTCACCCTCATCCCCCCCTCACCTCTTCTTTATTGGCTCTGATAAGGACAGGGTGGGAGAAGGGTGAAACACCTGATTGCCGAAAACGTTACTATTCAGAGGGCCCCGAAGAAATTCAACGTGTAATTAGGTGTTTTAAAAAAAGACATGAAACAAACAAGGTTCTATTAGCATGGTTAGATTTGTTTAGGGATGCCAGTTAGATTTAGATTCCTTACAAATTAAATAAATGATGGTGGGTAAAAAAGTGACAAAAAAATGTGCAGTGTGCAGCGAATGCAAATCCCACTTGTGAGCAAATACACGTCTCAGGTCTTGTCCAGGGTGACGCTGACTTGGCGCGCACGCTCGCGCTGGCCGCAATGAAACACATTGTTGCAATGTGTTTGGCCAGCGTGAGCGAGCGCCTGCGCGTTGCTTAGCTGCTTGCCGAAGCAAACAAATTTGATTGTGCCGCTCGCTAGCGTGTCACATGAGCTGTGCGCCCAATGAGGGCGTACCAGATCCGTGACATCATGGCTGCACCCCCCGACATGCCCCCTCCCACGCACGCAACTAGCTGTCCATAAATCGGCCGGCCTAGCAGAGTGCGTGACGTCATCGCGCACGAGCGCCAGCGCATTCGCTCCCTGCCTGGCCGCAGCCTCAGAGAGGTCTACAGCTAGGGTGGCCAGGCGGCTTCTCCAAAAATACTGGACACAACGGTGAAAAATGCGGTGCGCTCGGAAAGTGGGAGGGGAGGGATGTTATTACATGATGTGGCCGGTACGTAATTTTATATACATTTCACTCCAAGTTTGCACCATTTCATATTCTATTTAGTTAAAAAAAAAATCCGGGGAGGGGTTTGGGGGTTGAGCGCTCGCCCAGCATTTTTTACGAAACAAAAAATTAAATGGTGCAAATTGGTGCAAACGTGGAGTGAAATTGGCCTGGCAATATAAAGCAGGAATAGGTTTCAACCACAAATTAAATATGTTGTGGTGAGTAGGGTTACAGGCTCTGCACTTCTTTAACCCACGCTGTGCTGAAACGCTGTGTAAGGCAGCAGGCATAAGCTTATAGGGGCCCATGTTAAAATGGATAAGAAGTAAAAGGTGACACGGCGTGCTCATTTGCATGTCATTACCCAGAATCCCTGGCTGCAGTGGAAGCGCTGTATGCTAAGAGATAATGGGGAAGGGCAGGGTTGCCGACCTGTCTGAGACGTGTGAATGTGCGCACACGTGATATTTGTATTTACTGTACGATGGAGGCGGTTTGTCACTTTTTTACCCACAGTAGCTTATTTCATGTGAGGTTGAAATCTCTTCCAGCTTCACATTGCAGAGCCAGCATAACCAGCCTCACACTGAAGAGACCCGAAAGGTCCAAACAGCTGTCTGGCTGTCGCTTATCAGCTTTTTGGCTATGATCAAGTGTATGGTCTGTCCTTCCAGGGATGGACCTTCTGGATATACACGTGATTCGATGGTCAAAATGGCTGAGAAGCGGATATAATAAGCCCGGGTAATTTTTAGTTCGTTGCATCCCAGGGATGGTAAACCTGGTGGGGTTCATTGGTCGCTCCACCTTTGGGTTGTGATGCGCCTGCATCACTAGAGCACCATGGATCTGCACAACTGGATGGCAGGGACCCTTATTATTTCCTTACTGAGCATCTCCCTGGCCTTCTGGCTGGAGCACACACAGATTTTTTTGAACCGCCCCCGGCCTTCGGGTCAGGGCCTTCGGGTCAGGGCCTTCGGGTCAGGGCCTTCTTTGAGCACTTTTTGCAGTGCATTGCACAGAAGCACTCAGCACCATGAGTTTTGTTTGTGTTTTTTTATTTTTGGCTATTAGTCACCTGTCTTTCTTCGGAGAGAGTAAAGACAATGTGCCAGTCTGTAATCCCCCCTCTCTCTTTGGAGAGAAAAGATTGCGTGGGGTTCGCCCCGAGTGGACTCGGACCCTTTTGTCTGGCCTTCTGGCCCAGGAGGAGTAGAGGAGATGCAGTGTTGGGACACTAGGCTTCGGCTGAAGACCCATTGGAACTTGGACCCTTTTGTCTGGCCTTCTGGCCGAGAAAGGAACGATCAAGAGGAGCCTGATTCTTCGGATGAAGACTCCATGGAAAATACCAGAAATCTTCTGGCCCCTCGTGGCTGAAGACACACTGGATAGACCAAGGCCTGGACCGACCTTTGGAGAGGACAGTCACATGTAGGGAGCACCTGGTACCCTCTGTGGACCATGAGGTACGTTTGTTAGAGTGATCACTTTCACTGCCCGGGCTTAAGAAAAGAAAAAAAGCTATCTGTGAGTAGGTTATTGGCTCTGCACTTATTTAACCCAGGCTGTGCTGAAAAGCTGTGTAATGCAGCAGGCGTAAGTTTATAGGGGTCCATGTTAAAATGAATAAGAAACAATGTGTGCTCATTTGCATGTCATTACCCAGAATCCCTGCCATCATATGACCCCGTGCTTCATTTGACGCTGCGTCGCCATGGCAGTGCACGTCAAATGATGCTACAGGGTCACGTGATGTTATGTCATATGACCCCGCAGGGTCATTTGATGTTAGATCTTAGGTAAGGGGAGACGCAAGCACTGGGGCTGAGCAGGCAGGGGGCGCAGTGCAGAAAGTGGATGGTGCTCCACCGCCTTAAACTTAATGTCTAAAACTGAGGTCCTCATATTTGCCCCTAAATCTGGCCTAATACCCACCTTTTCCATCACGGTAATTGGTACTACTCCATAATATTGCCAAGATCCGCCCTTTCCTCTGTGAATCTACTGCTAAAACTAATGCCTGCCCTTATCCTCTCCCATCGGCATTACTGTAACATACAGCTAACAGGCCTCCCTGCCTCACCACTTTCTCCCCTGCAATCTGTCCAAAATTCTGCCACTAGAATAATTTCTCTTTCTCCCAAAACAGCCAAACCTCCTTAAATCCCTCTCCTGGCTTCCTATCAAATTTCAGATCAGTTACAAAGTTCAAGAACAGAAGACAGAGCACACCGCTCACTCATTTATTATAGTCTATTTTCTCTTTTTATTTTTATTTTATGTATCATAATTTTGACACAAATGGGTGCTACCTATGTTCCATAAGTTAAATAGTTTTAACAATTGAATGAAAATTGTGACTGCGTCACAAGGTCATTCACAGAAAGTACATTTGTGGTGCACACCACACTGATTTTGTTTAATTTTTATGTGAATATACTGTATACAGTGAAAAAACCGTGATGAAAATGTGAAAAATAAAATATGTAATAAAAACTAACACGTGGTGCTATATTTTCTGATTACTGCTGCCTTGAATAATAACAATAGCTATTAATACTTCATGACTGTTGGATATATACACTAATGTGCCTGATAACAATATATCCTCCTGCTTGCTCTTGCAAATTGGGTTCAGATGTAAAATTATATCCACAGATGTCGGTAATGAAGTCTTATAACAATAGAACACATCTAGATGCCACTGCTAGTCACATAGCCAAAATACACAATACACCATTCAAATGGCAGCAAATCACTTAGAACATCAAATTGACCCATAGCCTTTTGAAACAACATACAAGTACCAGAATTGGTATGGGTTTAAGTTACCCACTGTTGAATAACAGTAATTGTGTTGATAATGGGTATTAACACAGAGGTGTTGCTGCAAAGAAATTGCTGTGTAGCTAAGCTCACATATGAACGCTGTTTCCTATAAAACAGCACAGCTCCAACATCGCTGTCAAGTTTTACTCGGGGATACCTCTCACTAGTGAAAGCGATATAAGAGCATCTTAATGTCTCCAATAGCTGGCAACAAGCACTCTACTGTGTAACAATGTTAGGTACAGTATACTTAGCTAATTTGTAGCCTCTATGCGAATCCATTCATTGGTATACAAGCACAGATCATATTGTGCTGCACTGGCATCGGCAGGCTGAGAATCAGAAGCACCACGTGACGTGACGTCACCGCGTCACTACGCCCTACGCGTTTCTCTCCAGGCGGAGCTTCGTCAGGGGCAGGTGGATACCGGGAAACACCACCTAGCTGCATATTTATACCTTTTTTTAATTGAATAGGTATTAGCAGCTCCTGCAGATTAACTGCTGTTGATGTTTCTATCACTCAGAGGGGGTCATATACAGGAGTTCGTATACATGTCTGTATGACAAGTTGTTACAAAGTTCTCCGCCTTACCTTCAAGGCTTTGCACTCATCTGCACCCTTCTACATATCAGCAGCCACCCCTCCCCCCCCGGGTAAAATTAATTCTTAGAGGGGGGCAATTGAGTCTAAGGGAATTGAGTGTGGGGAGGGGGATTGAATGTGTCAGGGATTGAATGTGTGAGGACGGGAGGGGGGAATAGGGTTAGAGGAAGAGGAGAGAGTGAGAGAGGAGAGTGATTCAGTGAGGGAGGAGGGGTTTGTAAGAGAGGGAGTGAGATAAGGAGGAAGAGTGAGACACAGAGGGGGGAAACGGGGGTGAGGAGGGGCAATGAGTGGGGGGAGAGGAGGGGTAATGAGTGGGGGGAGAGGAATAGAGGGGGAGTGTGAGAGGGGGGAGATAAAAAGTGGGGGTAATAGAGCAAGGAGGTGTGTGAGAGGGGGTGGGGAGTCTAAGAGAAAGAGATGCTCGCAAGGTTGTCCCGTTGCAAACTAGATTTAATTCGCATTTTTGTATTGGGGGGGGGGGGCTCTTTAAAAAAATATTCTTGTGCCCCTGTCTCCGTGGCAGGGATTTCCTTTCCCATGTTCTGCTTTTGTGTGTTGCACTTGTATAATTTCCTATCTCTTTTGTAAAGCGCTGAGTACATTGTGGGTGCTACATAAATAAAGCTATACCTACACGTTAGATTGTAAACACGCTGAGCTGAGACATGGGAGGGGTGTGATTTCCTCTGGCTGCTCCCCTCTGTCTGATGTCTGTAACCTCCCTCCCCCTCTTTATATATATATATACAGTTCTCTGATAAGGGCAGGGTATGATAAGGGGACAAAACTGTGAGTCGCATCAAAGGCGGCAGCCAAAGGGTGTCAGACAGCTGCTACAGCTGCTGTGTTATTGGTCTTGGGTAACATTGCAGATGCATATTGAAGCATTTTCATCTTCACGCGTTACCTGCCCTCACAGCTCTGTCCTCAAGCCCCCCCCCCCCAACAGGTCAGGTTTTCAGTATATCCCAGCTTCAGCACAGGTGGCTCAAAGACTGAGCCTCTGATTGAGCCACTTGTGCTGATGCAGGCACTGATTGATCCACCTGTGCTGAAGCAGGGACTGACTGAGCCACCTATGCTGAAGCAGGGATATCCAGACCTGTGGTGGGGGAGGAGGAGGGGGCTTGAGGACCGGTGTTGAGCGCCCTGCCTTACCCATCCCTATAGACTGTCAGCTCCTTGGCACAGGGCCGCCCTCCCTTACCGTACCAGTGTATGTTAATATTTGCTATATTGATGTTCTCGTCCTCCGACCTTTTTGTACAGCGCTACAGAGTGTGTTGGCGCGTTTGAAATACATGATAGTAATAATAATGTAGCGCGATTCACTGCCCGCAGCGCCGAGGTCACAGGCAGAAGTCCTCCGGGACAGTGACTGACCTGTGGGACGTCCACGCTTCCAAATTGCACCCTCACAGCGGTAATGATCACCGGTGGCAGCGGCCCCCGAAGACACTAATGTCAGAAAACCCTATTCTCCCATGCAAATCACATCTTCGAAGCCGCTTCTATAAAAAGTGACAAACCGCCCGGTGTAACAGCCAAACCGCCCGGTGTAACAGCCAAACCGCCCGGTGTAACAGCCAAACCGCCCGGTGTAACAGCCAAACCGCCCGGTGTAACAGCCAAACCGCCCGGTGTAACAGCCAAACCGCCCGGTGTAACAGCCAAACCGCCCGGTGTAACAGCCAGACCGCCCGGTGTAACAGCCAAACCGCCCGGTGTAACAGCCAGACCGCCCGGTGTAACAGCCAGACCACCCGGTGTAACAGCCAGACCGCCCGGTGTAACAGCCAAACCGCCCGGTGTAACAGCCAAACCGCCCGGTGTAACAGCCAAACGCCCGGTGTAACAGCCAAACCGCCCGGTGTAACAGCCAAACCGCCCGGTGTAACAGCCAAACCGCCCGGTGTAACAGCCAGACCGCCCGGTGTAACAGCCAAACCGCCCGGTGTAACAGCCAGACCGCCCAGAGTAACAGCCAGACCGCCCGGAGTAACAGCCAAACCGCCCGGTGTAACAGCCAGACCGCCCGGTGTAACAGCCAAACCGCCCGGTGTAACAGCCAGACCGCCCGGTGTAACAGCCAAACCGCCCGGTGTAACAGCCAGACCGCCCGGTGTAACAGCCAGACCGCCCGGTTTAACAGCCAGACCGCCCGGTGTAACAGCCAAACCGCCCGGTGTAACAGCCAGACCGCCCGGTGTAACAGCCAGACCGCCCGGTGTAACAGCCAGACCGCCCGGTGTAACAGCCAAACCGCCCGGTGTAACAGCCAAATCGCCCGGTGTAACAGCCAGACCGCCCGGTGTAACAGCCAGACCGCCCGGTGTAACAGCCAGACCGCCCGGTGTAACAGCCAAACCGCCCGGTGTAACAGCCAGACCGCCCGGTGTAACAGCCAGACCGCCCGGTGTAACAGCCAGACGGCCCGGTGTAACAGCCAAACCGCCCGGTGTAACAGCCAGACCGCCCGGTGTAACAGCCAAACCGCCCGGTGTAACAGCCAAACCGCCCGGTGTAACAGCCAAACCGCCCGGTGTAACAGCCAAACCGCCCGGTGTAACAGCCAAACCACCCGGTGTAACAGCCAAACCGCCCGGTGTAACAGCCAAACCGCCCGGTGTAACAGCCAAACCGCCCGGTGTAACAGCCAAACCGCCCGGTGTAACAGCCAGACCGCCCGGTGTAACAGCCAAACCGCCCGGTGTAACAGCCAGACCGCCCGGTGTAACAGCCAGACCGCCCGGTGTAACAGCCAAACCGCCCGGTGTAACAGCCAAACCGCCCGGTGTAACAGCCAAACCGCCCGGTGTAACAGCCAAACCGCCCGGTGTAACAGCCAAACCGCCCGGTGTAACAGCCAAACCGCCCGGTGTAACAGCCAGACCGCCCGGTGTAACAGCCAAACCGCCCGGTGTAACAGCCAGACCGCCCAGAGTAACAGCCAGACCGCCCGGAGTAACAGCCAAACCGCCCGGTGTAACAGCCAGACCGCCCGGTGTAACAGCCAAACCGCCCGGTGTAACAGCCAGACCGCCCGGTGTAACAGCCAAACCGCCCGGTGTAACAGCCAGACCGCCCGGTGTAACAGCCAGACCGCCCGGTTTAACAGCCAGACCGCCCGGTGTAACAGCCAAACCGCCCGGTGTAACAGCCAGACCGCCCGGTGTAACAGCCAGACCGCCCAGTGTAACAGCCAGACCGCCCGGTGTAACAGCCAAACCGCCCGGTGTAACAGCCAAACCGCCCGGTGTAACAGCCAGACCGCCCGGTGTAACAGCCAAACCGCCCGGTGTAACAGCCAGACCGCCCGGTGTAACAGCCAAACCGCCCGGTGTAACAGCCAGACCGCCCGGTGTAAAAGCCAGACCGCCCAGTGTAACAGCCAGACGGCCCGGTGTAACAGCCAAACCGCCCGGTGTAACAGCCAGACCGCCCGGTGTAACAGCCAAACCGCCCGGTGTAACAGCCAAACCGCCCGGTGTAACAGCCAAACCGCCCGGTGTAACAGCCAAACCGCCCGGTGTAACAGCCAAACCGCCCGGTGTAACAGCCAAACCGCCCGGAGTAACAGCCAGACCGCCCGGTGTAACAGCCAGACCGCCCGGTGTAACAGCCAGACCGCCCGGTGTAACAGCCAAACCGCCCGGTGTAACAGCCAAACCGCCCGGAGTAACAGTCAGACCGCCCGGTGTAACAGCCAGACCGCCCGGAGTAACAGCCAAACCGCCCGGTGTAACAGCCAAACCGCCCGGTGTAACAGCCAAACCGCCCGGTGTAACAGCCAAACCGCCCGGTGTAACAGCCAAACCGCCCAGAGTAACAGCCAAACCGCCCGGTGTAACAGCCAGACCGCCCGGTGTAACAGCCAGACCGCCTGGTGTAACAGCCAAACCGCCCGGTGTAACAGCCAGACCGCCCGGTGTAACAGCAAACCGCCCGGTGTAACAGCCAAACCGCCCGGTGTAACAGCCAAACCGCCCGGTGTAACAGCCAAACCGCCCGGAGTAAGAGCCAGACCGCCCGGTGTAACAGCCAGACCGCCCGATGTAACAGCCAGACCGCCCGGTGTAACAGCCAAACCGCCCGGTGTAACAGCCAAACCGCCCGGAGTAACAGTCAGACCGCCCGGTGTAACAGCCAGACCGCCCGGAGTAACAGCCAAACCGCCCAGTGTAACAGCCAGACCGCCCGGTGTAACAGCCAAACCGCCCGGTGTAACAGCCAAACCGCCCGGTGTAACAGCCAGACCGCCCAGTGTAACAGCCAGACCGCCCGGGGTAACAGCCAAACCGCCCGGTGTAACAGCCAGACCGCCCGGTGTAACAGCCAGACCGCCCGGTGTAACAGCCAAACCGCCCGGTGTAACAGCCAAACCGCCCGGTGTAACAGCCAAACCGCCCGGTGTAACAGCCAGACCGCCCGGTGTAACAGCCAGACCGCCCGGTGTAACAGCCAGACCGCCCGGTGTAACAGCCAGACCGCCCGGTGTAACAGCCAAACCGCCCGGTGTAACAGCCAAACCGCCCGGTGTAACAGCCAGACCGCCCGGTGTAACAGCCAGACCGCCCGGTGTAACAGCCAAACCGCCCGGTGTAACAGCCAAACCGCCCGGTGTAACAGCCAGACCGCCCGGTGTAACAGCCATACCACCCGGTGTAACAGCCAAACCGCCCGGTGTAACAGCCAGACCGCCCGGTGTAACAGCCAAACCGCCCGGTGTAACAGCCAAACCGCCCGGTGTAACAGCCAAACCGCCCGGTGTAACAGCCAAACCGCCCGGTGTAACAGCCAGACCGCCCGGTGTAACAGCCAAACCGCCCGGGGTAACAGCCAAACCGCCCGGTGTAACAGCCAAACCGCCCGGTGTAACAGCCAGACCGCCCGGTGTAACAGCCAAACCGCCCGGAGTAACAGCCAAACCGCCCGGGGTAACAGCCAGACCGCCCGGTGTAACAGCCAAACCGCCCGGTGTAACAGCCAAACCGCCCGGTGTAACAGCCAAACCGCCCGGTGTAACAGCCAAACCGCCCAGTGTAACAGCCAAACCGCCCGGTGTAACAGCCAAACCGCCCGGAGTAACAGCCAGACCGCCCGGTGTAACAGCCAAACCGCCCGGTGTAACAGCCAAACCGCCCGGAGTAACAGCCAGACCGCCCGGTGTAACAGCCAGACCGCCCGGTGTAACAGCCAGACCGCCCGGTGTAACAGCCAAACCGCCCGGTGTAACAGCCAGACCGCCCGGTGTAACAGCCAGACCGCCCGGTGTAACAGCCAAACCGCCCGGTGTAACAGCCAAACCGCCCGGTGTAACAGCCAGACCGCCCGGTGTAACAGCCAGACCGCCCGGTGTAACAGCCAGACTGCCCGGTGTAACAGCCAGACCGCTCGGTGTAACAGCCAAACCGCCCGGTGTAACAGCCAGACCGCCCAGTGTAACAGCCAAACCGCCCGGTGTAACAGCCAAACCGCCCGGTGTAACAGCCAAACCGCCCGGTGTAACAGCCAGACCGCCCGGTGTAACAGCCAAACCGCCCGGTGTAACAGCCAAACCGCCCGGTGTAACAGCCAAACCGCCCGGTGTAACAGCCAAACCGCCCGGTGTAACAGCCAAACCGCCCGGTGTAACAGCCAAACCGCCCGGAGTAACAGCCAGACCGCCCGGTGTAACAGCCAGACCGCCCGGTGTAACAGCCAAACCGCCCGGTGTAACAGCCAAACCGCCCGGAGTAACAGTCAGACCGCCCGGTGTAACAGCCAGACCGCCCGGAGTAACAGCCAAACCGCCCGGTGTAACAGCCAGACCGCCCGGTGTAACAGCCAGACCGCCCGGTGTAACAGCCAAACCGCCCGGTGTAACAGCCAAACCGCCCGGTGTAACAGCCAGACCGCCCGGTGTAATAGCCAGACCGCCCGGGGTAACAGCCAAACCGCCCGGGGTAACAGCCAAACCGCCCGGTGTAACAGCCAAACCGCCCGGTGTAACAGCCAGACCGCCCGGTGTAACAGCCAAACCGCCCGGAGTAACAGCCAAACCGCCCGGGGTAACAGCCAGACCGCCCGGTGTAACAGCCAAACCGCCCGGTGTAACAGCCAAACCGCCCGGTGTAACAGCCAAACCGCCCGGTGTAACAGCCAAACCGCCCGGTGTAACAGCCAAACCGCCCGGTGTAACAGCCAAACCGCCTGGAGTAACAGCCAGACCGCCCGGTGTAACAGCCAGACCGCCCGGTGTAACAGCCAGACCGCCCGGTGTAACAGCCAAACCGCCCGGTGTAACAGCCAGACCGCCCGGTGTAACAGCCAAACCGCCCGGTGTAACAGCCAAACCGCCCGGAGTAACAGCCAGACCGCCCGGTGTAACAGCCAGACCGCCCGGTGTAACAGCCAGACCGCCCGGTGTAACAGCCAAACCGCCCGGTGTAACAGCCAAACCGCCCGGTGTAACAGCCAGACCGCCCGGTGTAACAGCCAGACCGCCCAGTGTAACAGCCAAACCGCCCGGTGTAACAGCCAGACCGCCCGGTGTAACAGCCAAACCGCCCAGTGTAACAGCCAGACCGCCCAGAGTAACAGCCAAACCGCCCGGTGTAACAGCCAGACCGCCCAGTGTAACAGCCAGACCGCCCGGTGTAACAGCCAAACCGCCCGGTGTAACAGCCAGACCGCCCGGTGTAACAGCCAAACCGCCCGGTGTAACAGCCAAACCGCCCGGTGTAACAGCCAAACCGCCCGGTGTAACAGCCAAACCGCCCGGAGTAAGAGCCAGACCGCCCGGTGTAACAGCCAGACCGCCTGGTGTAACAGCCAGACCGCCCGGTGTAACAGCCAAACCGCCCGGTGTAACAGCCAAACCGCCCGGAGTAACAGTCAGACCGCCCGGTGTAACAGCCAGACCGCCCGGACTAACAGCCAAACCGCCCAGTGTAACAGCCAGACCGCCCGGTGTAACAGCCAAACCGCCAGGTGTAACAGCCAAACCGCCCGGTGTAACAGCCAGACCGCCCAGTGTAACAGCCAGACCGCCCGGGGTAACAGCCAAACCGCCCGGTGTAACAGCCAGACCGCCCGGTGTAACAGCCAGACCGCCCGGTGTAACAGCCAGACCGCCCGGTGTAACAGCCAAACCGCCCGGTGTAACAGCCAAACCGCCCGGTGTAACAGCCAAACCGCCCGGTGTAACAGCCAGACCTCCCGGTGTAACAGCCAGACCGCCCGGTGTAACAGCCAGACCGCCCGGTGTAACAGCCAGACCGCCCGGTGTAACAGCCAGACCGCCCGGTGTAACAGCCAAACCGCCCAGTGTAACAGCCAGACCGGCCGGTGTAACAGCCAAACCGCCCGGTGTAACAGCCAAACCGCCCGGTGTAACAGCCAGACCGCCCGGTGTAACAGCCAGACCGCCCGGTGTAACAGCCAGACCGCCCGGTGTAACAGCCAGACCGCCCGGTGTAACAGCCAGACCGCCCGGTGTAACAGCCAGACCGCCCGGTGTAACAGCCAAACCGCCCGGTGTAACAGCCAGACCGCCCGGTGTAACAGCCAGACCGCCCGGTGTAACAGCCAAACCGCCCCGTGTAACAGCCAAACCGCCCGGTGTAACAGCCAAACCGCCCGGTGTAACAGCCCGACCGCCCGGTGTAACAGCCAAACCGCCCAGTGTAACAGCCAAACCGCCCAGTGTAACAGCCAGACCGGCCGGTGTAACAGCCAAACCGCCCGGTGTAACAGCCAGACCGCCCGGTGTAACAGCCAGACCGCCCGGTGTAACAGCCAGACCGCCCGGTGTAACAGCCAGACCGCCCGGTGTAACAGCCAGACCGCCCGGTGTAACAGCCAAACCGCCCGGTGTAACAGCCAGACTGCCCGGTGTAACAGCCAAACCGCCCGGTGTAACAGCCAAACCGCCCGGTGTAACAGCCAAACCGCCCGGTGTAACAGCCAGACCGCCCGGTGTAACAGCCAGACCGCCCGGTGTAACAGCCAAACCGCCCAGTGTAACAGCCAGACCGCCCGGTGTAACAGTCAAACCGCCCGGTGTAACCGCCAGACCGCCCGGAGTAACAGCCAAACCGCCCGGGGTAACAGCCAGACCGCCCGGTGTAACAGCCAAACCGCCCGGTGTAACAGCCAAACCGCCCGGTGTAACAGCCAGACCGCCCGGTGTAACAGCCAGACTGCCCGGTGTAACAGCCAGACCGCCCGGTGTAACAGCCAAACCGCCCGGTGTAACAGCCAAACCGCCCGGTGTAACAGCCAGACCGCCCGGTGTAACAGCCAAACCGCCCGGTGTAACAGCCAAACTGCCCGGTGTAACAGCCAAACCGCCCGGTGTAACAGCCAGACCGCCCGGTGTAACAGCCAAACCTCCCGGTGTAACAGCCAAACCGCCCGGTGTAACAGCCAAACCGCCCGGAGTAACAGCCAACCCGCGGGTGTAACAGCCAAACCGCCCAGAGTAACAGCCAAACCGCCCGGTGTAACAGCCAAACCGCCCGGAGTAACAGCCAACCCGCGGGTGTAACAGCCAAACCGCCCGGTGTAACAGCCAAACCGCCCGGAGTAACAGCCAAACTGCCCGGTGTAACAGCCAAACCGCCCGGAGTAACAGCCAACCAGCGGGTGTAACAGCCAAACCGCCCGGTGTAACAGCCAAACCGCCCGGAGTAACAGCCAAACCGCCCGGTGTAACAGCCAAACCGCCCGGTGTAACAGCCAAACCGCCCGGTGTAACAGCCAAACTGCCCGGTGTAACAGCCAAACCGCCCGGTGTAACAGCCAGACCGCCCGGTGTAATAGCCAAACTGCCCGGTGTAACAGCCAGACCGCCCGGTGTAACAGCCAGACCGCCCGGTGTAACAGCCAGACCACCCAGTGTAACAGTCAGACCGCCCGGTGTAACAGCCAAACCGCCCGGTGTAACAGCCAAACCGCCCAGTGTAACAGCCAAACCGCCCAGTGTAACAGCCAGACCGCCCGGTGTAACAGCCAAACCGCCCGGTGTAACAGCCAGACCTCCCGGTGTAACAGCCAGACGGCCCGGTGTAACAGCCAAACCGCCCGGTGTAACAGCCAAACCGCCCGGTGTAACAGCCAAACCGCCCGGAGTAACAGCCAACCCGCGGGTGTAACAGCCAAACCGCCCGGAGTAACAGCCAAACCGCCCGGTGTAACAGCCAAACCGCCCGGAGTAACAGCCAACCCGCGGGTGTAACAGCCAAACCGCCCGGTGTAACAGCCAAACCGCCCGGAGTAACAGCCAAACTGCCCGGTGTAACAGCCAAACCGCCCGGAGTAACAGCCAACCAGCGGGTGTAACAGCCAAACCGCCCGGTGTAACAGCCAAACCGCCCGGTGTAACAGCCAAACCGCCCGGAGTAACAGCCAAACCGCCCGGTGTAACAGCCAAACCGCCCGGTGTAACAGCCAAACCGCCCGGTGTAACAGCCAAACCGCCCGGTGTAACAGCCAAACCGCCCGGTGTAACAGCCAAACCGCCTGGGGTAACAGCCAAACCGTCCGGAGTAACAGCCAAACCGCCCGGTGTAACAGCCAAACCGCCCGGAGTAACAGCTTTCTCTGTAGATAGTTCTAGATACATAGTTACATAGTAGATGAGGTTGAAAAAAGACGTAGGTCATTCAAGTGCAACCTATGCTAAATTTAGACAACAGATACTTTATCCTATATCTATACTTACTTATTGATCCAGAGGAAGGCAAACAAAAAACCCCATCAAGGGGAAAAACTAATTTCTTCCTGACTCCAAGAATTGGCAATCGGATTAATCCCTGGATCAACATCCTTCCCATGTTTACTTATTTGCAGTGGTTGACAAATCACCAAAAAATCTACTCGCCACCTAGTACCAAACGTGTGCTGCTTGGGCCAATATTTACTCTCCCGGGGGTTAAATCCACTTGCCCGGGGCGAGCAAATGTATAGGTTTGTCGAACACTGCTTATTTGGTATATCCCTGTATACCTTTCCCATCTAAAAAGATGTCCAACCTTTTTTTGAACAAATCTATTGTATCTGCCATCACAGTTTCCATGGGTAATGAATTCCACATTTTAACTGCCCTTACTGTAAAGAACCCTTTCCTTTGTTACTGGTGAAATTTCCTTCCCTCCAACCTTAAGGGATGATCCCGAGTCCTTTGTACTGCCCGTGGGATGAATAGTTCTTTTGAAATCTCCTTGTATTGTCCCTGAATATATTTGTATATAGTTATCATATCCCCTCTTAGACGCCTCTTTTCTAATGTAAATAAATCTAATTTAGCTAGCCTCTCCTGATAAGTTAGATTGTCCATCCCCTTTATTAATTTGGTGGCTCTTCTCTGCACTCTCTCTAGTTCCATAATGACTTTTCTCAGGATTGGTGCCCAAAATTGTACTCCATATTCAATACAGATACTCTATACAGATAAAGGAAGGGAGAGAATGGGACATATTTTCTTTCCCTCTCCACATTTGTTTTCTATTTTAGCAACATGTTGTAACAGAATAAAAAAGACTGATGGGAAAAACAAAACACCCTGAGGGCGGTGAGTCACTTACCTGCAGAAATGTCTGCCGCGATCTTAAGAGAATAATCCAAAAATCCAAAATAAACACTTTATTACACACGCATACACTTTATTCTGAACAGTAACACTGTATTATTACCTCTTTATCTCTTTCTATCTGTGTGTGCATGTTCCTCCTCACTTGTATGTAACTGTTTATGTAACACACATAATAATAATAATAATAATAATAATAATAATGTTATTTCATACAGCACTTTCTCCCAATGGGGCCCACAGAGCTTCTCTATTACAGTATATAGCGTGTGGTACGCAGCACATAGGTTTGTTACAGACACAGTCCCTGCCACTGAACCGGACTGTCCTGTATCTGGACACTCTGTCCATTAAAACATTAGAGGTACTGTAACACTGGACATGTATGTGTGTACCGGTATTACATCTCTGGACATGTATATGTGTATACCGGTATTACCTCTCTGGGTGAGTATATGTGTATACCGGTATTACCTCTCTGGGTGCGTATGTGTGTACACCGGTATTACCTCTCTGGGCGTGTATGTGTATACCGGTATTACCTCTCTGGACATGTATGTGTATACCGGTATTACCTCTCTGGGAGTGTATCTGTATACCGGTATTACCTCTCTGGGCGTGTATGTGTATACCGGTATTACCTCTCTGGACATGTATGTGTATACCGGTATTACCTCTCTGGGAGTGTATCTGTATACCGGTATTACCTCTCTGGGCGTGTATGTGTATACCGGTATTACCTCTCTGGGCGTGTATGTGTATACCGGTATTACCTCTCTGGGCGTGTATGTGTGTACACCGGTATTACCTCTCTGGGTGCGTGTGTGTGTACACCGGTATTACCTCTCTGGGTGTATATGTGTATACCGGTATTACCTCTCTGGGAGTGTATGTGTGTATACCGGTATTACCTCTCTGGGCGTGTATATGTATACCGGTATTACCTCTCTGGGCGTGTATGTGTATACCGGTATTACCTCTCTGGGTGCGTATGTGTATACCGGTATTACCTCTCTGGGTGAGTATGTGTGTACACCGGTATTACCTCTCTGGGCGTATGTGTGTATACCGGTATTACCTCTCTGGGCGTATGTGTCTATACCGGTATTACCTCTTTGGGTGCGTATGTGTGTATACCGGTATTACCTCTCTGGGTGCGTATGTGTGTATAACGGTATTACCTCTCTGGGTGCGTATGTGTGTATACCGGTATTACCTCTCTGGGTATGTATGTGTATACCGGTATCACCTCTCTGGGCGTGTATGTGTATACCGGTATTACCTCTCTGGGTGTGTATGTGTATACCGGTATTACCTCTCTGGGCGTGTATGTGTATACCGGTATTACCTCTCTGGGCGTGTATGTGTATACCGGTATTACCTCTCTGGGCGTGTATGTGTATACCGGTATTACTTCTCTGGGCGTGTATGTGTATACCGGTATTACCTCTCTGGGTGCGTATATGTGTGTATACCGGTATTACCTCTCTGGACATGTATGTGTATACCGGTATTACCTCTCTGGGTGCGTATGTGTGTATAACGGTATTACCTCTCTGGGTGCGTATGTGTGTATACCGGTATTACCTCTCTGGGTATGTATGTGTATACCGGTATTATCTCTCTGGGCGTGTATGTGTATACCGGTATTACCTCTCTGGGTGTGAATGTGTATACCGGTATTACCTCTCTGGGTATGTATGTGTATACCGGTATTACCTCTCTGGGTGTGAATGTGTATACCGGTATTACTTCTCTGGGCGTGTACAGTATGTGTATACCGGTATTACCTCTCTGGGTGCGTATGTGTGTATACCGGTATTACCTCTCTGGACATGTATGTGTATACTGGTATTACCTCTCTGGGCGTGTATGTGTATACCGGTATTACCTCTCTGGGCGTGTATGTGTATACCGGTATTACCTCTCTGGACATGTATGTGTATACCGGTATTACCGCTCTGTGCGTGTATGTGTATACCGATATTACCTCTCTGGGCGTGTATGTGTATACCGGTATTACCTCTCTGGGCGTGTATGTGTATACCGGTATTACCTCTCTGGGTGTGTATGTGTATATCGGTATTACCTCTCTAGGCGTGTATGTGTATACCGGTATTACCTCTCTGGGCGTGTATGTGTATACCGGTATTACCTCTCTGGACATAGTGACCTGACCGGCTTGGGGGGGGGGGTTAGCGGGGTTTCCCAGAGCAGGGAGAGAGCTGGGCTGTGGATAGGGGTATGGGCAGCTTCCTCCATCCTAATTGGCTGTTGCTGGGTAATGCAGCCAATCAGGAGAAGGTGTCAGGAGCCTGGAGGTGGGGCTAAGGAGAGGAGGAAACAGCATAGAGCGGAGAGAGGGATGTGTGTGTCTTTAGCGTGTCGCCCCTTTCACTATTGTGTCCAATGAGGCACAGGGAGATAAAGTGACTAG
Source organism: Ascaphus truei (assembly GCF_040206685.1). Lineage (NCBI taxonomy): Eukaryota > Metazoa > Chordata > Amphibia > Anura > Ascaphidae > Ascaphus > Ascaphus truei. The sequence continues at coordinate 19,867,779 of NC_134491.1, read as the reverse complement.
CCCAAGGTCACAAGGAGCGGACACCACGAATTGCACCAGGTTCCCCTGCTGCAAACTCAGTGTCATTGTTACCAGGTGTCCCCCCCCCCCCCCCTCAGTACCAGCTGCGCAGTATGTTGATGCTTAACAAATAAACAGACATTACAGTGTGTGCTTATCAGCTGCGCTGCAGAAGGGGCCGCTGGGTTTTGCCAGAGATTGCAGGATTGTTGCTGCATGTTTTCTCGCTCTGGAATTTCCACCAAGTTACTTTCACTTTGCAAACGCAACAGAAGCTGGAATCTTCCGCACCTCAAACCCGGATCCGGGTCTCAGAGTCTCTCAGAGTCTCTCTCTCTCAGGACTGGTGCCAAATAGATTTTTTTTTTTTTTAAATCCTGAATAAGGCTGCGTCCTCTGTGCCGCTGACCGCGCTCATGCTTGAGAGCGGCGACGTCACCAACTCTCCAAGCGTGAGCGCTCGGCTGTCCGGCATATTTTTTTTTTTTACGCGCGAGCGGGGGGGGGGGGGGGGGGGGGGGCGTGGCCGAGCAGTGACTGGCGCTGATTGGTCGAGGAGGTCATGTGACCCTTCAGCGCGCCTGAAACACAAATGAGTCTGCCTCGACAAGCGCCTGGCGCCCGCGAGCGAACGGGCAGGGGCGCGCCGGGGGAGCGTGGCCAGACAGATTTGAATTCATTGTGCTGTGCCAAGCGCGGTCAGCGGCGCAGTGGACTCAGCCTAACTTGAGCGTTTTATTATTTATTTATTTTTTTCAGTTTAATCCAGGAGACGTTAAAAGCGCAATGCACGCAGGCGCGTTTTTATTTTGTGCGTTTTTATTTTTTAGCAGAGGATTGAAGCAGGGGTTCTCCGAAGCTGACCCCCGGTCATTTCATTTCACCCCCTGGGGACCCCCTGCTTCCTATTGGCCGACGTGACGCGGGAGCTTTACACGTTGCCGAGATACCAGCGCCCCCTACTGAGGTCTGTATCTCAGGAAGCAGGGTTCCCCCAGAGCTGAAATTAATGGGGTTCAGCTCCGAAGACCCCTGACTTTAATCCTACGTTAAGAAAAAACGAATACATTTTTTAAAAATGCGCTTGGAATGTTCCTTTAATAGTTACATAGTAAACATAGTTATACAGTTATACAGTTACATAGTTACATGGTTATAGTTACATAGTAAACATAGTTATATAGTTATACAGTTACATAGTTACATAGTTATAGTTACATAGTAACATACATAAAAAAGGAAGCACAAAAAGAGAAAACACACAATAAGTCAAAATTCATTAAAACTTTTATAAATTGACTAAATAAAACTTACATAATAAAATGGGATCCTCGTAGACCCAAACATCCACAAAACTGAAGCGCTAACGGGGGGGAGGGGTCCATTAATCCAGAACCCACGGCTCAAAAGATGGAAAAATGTCCAGGGATATTGCTAGATGGTCGCAGCTAGTACTGGATCGAGACCGCATCCTGAAGAAGCGTCATATGATGCGAAACGCGTAGAGGTGACGTCATCACGTAGCAGAGAGCAGATGTGCACACGTGACGACATGAGCTCTGGCAGCTGCGGTCATCCCCAATCTCTGTACGAGGTGCGGTCTCGATCCAGTACTATCTGCGACCATCTAGCAATATCACTGGACATTTTTCCATCTTTTGAGCCGTGTGTTCTGGATTAATGGACCCCCCCCACCCCCCCCCCCCCGTTAGCGCTTCGGTTTTGTGGATGTTTGGGTCTACGCGGATCCCATTTTATTATGTAAGTTTTATTTAGTCAATTTATAAAAGTTTTGATGAATTTTGACTTATTGTGCGTTTTCTCTTTTTGCGCTTCCTTTTTTGCTTGTCGCGGTTTAACCCCGCTGATCACGGTAGAGTGGAAGCAGCAGAGGGATACCACCTACTTTGGATACCAAGGGATCTTATTGGGACTGCGCACATTTTTTTCTCTTTTATAGTTACATAGTAAACCTAGTTACATAGTTACATAGTAAACCTAGTTACATAGTTACATAGTAAACCTAGTTATATAGTTACATAGTAAAAATCGTTACATAGTAGATGTGGTTGAAAAGACACATGTCCATCGAGTTCAAGCTTGTTAAATTTAAACGACAGATACTTTATCCTATATTAGTATTTATAGCATTTACATTCAGTGGAAGGCAAACAAAAAGCCCCAGTGACACATTATCCAATGCTGTCTCATAAGGGGAAGAATACATTTTTTCCTGGCTCCAAATAATGGCAATACACAATTACCATTACAGATTCCTCAACGATGTGATATTTTTTGTTTTATATTGTATAGATTTTGTTTTGTTCGTGCCCTCGCCCACATGTTGTATGGCGCTGCGGGAACATATTGGCATCACATACATAAAGTATAACAATAATATTGTGTTGGGATCGGAAGGGCCTGACTCCTGTCTACGGTCAGAGGAAAAACCGCCAGTACCCTGAAATGGTTTCTTTCTCTCTCTCTTTAAAGGTCTGATGCTGTTTTTGACCCAGTTTTGCAGCTGAAACAATGTTGATAGATTTGTCTAAAGAGCAACTTGGCCAGATTATTAGGAAATAACTCGATTGAAGCAAAGCCTAATTAGTTATTATTACTCATTGGCGTAATGAAGCAGCCCTGACTGTTCGCTAAAGAGCTGCGAAATAACATCACGGGACCTGAACAGTGACTCGGAAGTGGGCATGACACAGCATGTTGGTACATGACAGTTCCGCACATGTCACATGTGTGGGGTGATCAGATCTTCAAAAGGAGAAACCAGGGCACATCGAATAAAAAAAAAAGATTTATAAAACAAATGACATCACTTAAATATAAATATTATCATGGTATTTGTCTAATAGGGAGCAGCTCAGTGAGTACAGACACTGACTGTAAGTTTGCAGCAGGGGACCCGATTCAATTGCCAGTGTCAGCTTGTTGTGAACTTGGGCAGGTCACTTTATATCCCTTTTCCCAAGGCACCAAAAATAGAGTGTAAGCTCATCGGGGCAGGGGCGGTGTCTGTAACTATCCTATGTTCTGCACACCGCACGCTGTACTGTAATTGTGACGCGCTTTGAGTCCCATTGGGAGATAAGCACTGTATGAGATAAATTATTATTATTATAATAGCGTCCCCATTCATGCTTGTAGTATTGATTCATTTCAGAGATACATGCACACACATATACAAGTAGGTGCACACTCATATACACAAAGGCACACTGTTTGCACAGGTATTGTTAGGACCTGCATACTGGTCATGCCGTGACGTGGCTGCAGGCTTATAACGCTTTGGCCAAAGGGTTTAACTAAATAACCCTTACTTATGAGAGGACAGACAGATAAGTATTTAACTCTATACTTTGACATTTGGATGTTGCATGTGGTTTTTTGTTTTTTGTTGCATGCAATATATATGTGGTGGGTGTTGGGTTCAGAGCTTGCAGGGATTGTGTGTGTTTACATACACAGACAGACACACATACAGACACAGACACACACACATACACACACACATATATATACAGACGCACATATACTTAGAAAGAAACACACATATACACAGACAGACATACTGTACAGATATACACACATATACACAAACATATAAATAGACAGACACACAGACACGTATACATATACACAGAGCTACGTACACAGACAGACAGACACATATACAGAGATACACACATACAGTATAATACAGTACATAGACAGACACACATATACAGAGACACACATACTGCATACATATACACAGAGACATAAACATAGACACACACACATATACACAAACATAAATAGACAGACACACAGACACGAATACATATACACAGAGATACGTACACAGGCAGACACACATATAGAGATACACACATACAGTATAATACAGTACATAGACAGACACACATATACAGAGACACACATACTGCATACATATACACAGAGACACACACATAAACATAGACAGACACACACACATACACAGAGATACATACACAGAGACACACGCATAAATATATACACATATTTACATAGTAGATGAGGTTGAAAAAAGACGTGCATCCATCAAGTTCGACCTATGCTAAATTTAGACAACAGACACTCTTCTATCCTATATCTATACTTACTTATTGATCCAGAGGAAGGCAAACAACCCCCCCCCCAGTGTCATATCATCCTATGATATCTCATAAGGGGAAAAATAAATTCCTTCCTGACTCCAAGAATTGAGATTTCTCCCCGGATCAACATCCTTCCCATGTACAGTATACTTATTAGGTATATCCCTGTATACCTTTCCTTTCTAAAAAGATGTCCAACCTTTTTTTGAACAAATCTATTGTATCTGCCATCACTGTCTGCATGGGTAATGAATCCCACATTGTAACTGCCCTTACTGTAAAGAACCCTTTCCTGTTTGCTGGAAACAAGCAGTGGTTCCCAACCCTACGGGTTCACGAGGGATTAATAATAGCATGTAATAATAATACTAATAACCGAAAAATAATCAGTACTGGCGGCTCCCAGGCTGTATAGCGGATTCCTGAGCCCGTGTGGGGTCTGCGCACTTAGGCTAGGTCCCCGGTGCCTGCTGCAGTGCGCGCTGTGGCGTGTGCGCTGCAGGGACAAGAACCGCCCCTCAGTGGGGGCCGGGACCGCTTGCTGCCTTGGCCTCTGTATTGCGCGACCAGATTTTTCTGAAGACAGTAAAACTGTTTTCAGAACTGGCGACGGAGCGCTGGCCACGCACCCCCCCCACCCCCCCACCCCCTCACGGCGGTTCTGTCCTGTATTTCGACACTGTTCAGTAAAACATGAGAGGTAATATGGGACATGTACGTGACCGGTATTACCTCTCTGGACATGTTTATGTGTATACCGGTATTACCTCTCTGGGTGTATATGTGTATACCGGTATTACCTCTCTGGACGTGTATATATATACCTGTATTACCTCTCTGGGCGTGTGTGTGTATACCGGTATTACATCTCTGGGTGTGTATGTTTATACCGGTATTACCTCTCTGGGCGTGTATGTGTATACCGGTATTACCTCTCTGGGCGTGTATGTGTATACCGGTATTACCTCTCTGGGCGTGTATGTGTATACCGGTATTACCTCTCTGGGCGTGTATGTGTATACCGGTATTACCTCTCTGGGCGTGTATGTGTATACTGGTATTACCTCTCTGGGCGTGTATGTGTATACCGGTATTACCTCTGTGGGCGTGTATGTGTATACCGGTATTACCTCTCTGGGCGTGTATGTGTATACCGGTATTACCTCTCTGGGCGTGTATGTGTATACCGGTATTACCTCTCTGGGCGTGTATGTGTATACCGGTATTACCTCTCTGGGCGTGTATGTGTATACCGGTATTACCTCTCTGGGTGTGTATGTGTATACTGGTATTACCTCTCTGGGTATGTATGTGTATACCGGTATTACCTCTCTGGACATGTATGTGTATACCGGTATTACCTCTCTGGGCGTGTATGTGTATACCGGTATTACCTCTCTGGGCGTGTATGTGTATACCGGTATTACCTCTCTGGGCGTGTATGTGTATACCGGTATTACCTCTCTGGACATGTATGTGTGTATACCGGTATTACCTCTCTGGACATGTATGTGTGTACAGTATACCGGTATTACCTCTCTGGGCGTGTATGTGTATACCGGTATTACCTCTCTGGGTGTGTATGTGTATACTGGTATTACCTCTCTGGGTGTGTATGTATATACCGGTATTACCTGTCTGGGCGTGTCTGTGTGTATACCGGTATTACCTCTCTGGACGTGTATGTGTATACTGGTATTACCTCTCTGAACGTGTATGTGTATACCGGTATTACCTCTCTGGGCATGTGTGTGTATACCGGTATTACCTCTCTGGGCGTGTATGTGTATACCGGTATTACCTCTCTGGGCGTGTATGTGTATACCGGTATTACTTCTCTGGGCGTGTATGTGTATACCGGTATTACCTCTCTGGACGTGTATGTGTATACCGGTATTACCTCTCTGGGCGTGTATGTGTATACTGGTATTACCTCTCTGGACATAGTGACCTGACCGGCTTGGGGGGCCACAGGATTTCCCAGAGCAGGGAGAGAGCAGGGCTGTTGCTAGGGGGCTGGGCAGCTTCCTCCATCCTGATTGGCTGCTGCCGGGTAATACAGCCAATCAGGAGGGGGTGTTAGGACCCTGGTGGTGGGGCCAAGGAGAGGAAACAGCATGGAGCTGTGAGAGGTGTGGGCGCGTGTGTCGAGCGCATTGCACCTTTCACCATTGTGTCCAGTATTTTTGGAGAAGCCGCCTGGCAACCCTACATGTTTATCTACATACACCCACAAGTGGTATTGATTGGCGCTTCCACAGAGATTCAATGTAAAAGTGGATTGGTGACCAATATTAATAGTGAGTGATATTTGTGAATATTTAAGACACTAATTATGTGACATATAAGTGATAAATTAAGATAAATGTGGCTGGGTGATATAGAAAACGCTCAAAATCTCCGGATATTTCACTTCATCGTGTATATTTTCCAGAACGTCCAAAGGGAGCACGAACAGATACTGTATCTCCCCAGAAAAGAAAGAAAATATAATAATGCACAAATGTGTATATATAGAGGTGACAGGAGAATCTTGGCTCGTATAGATATTCCTTCTTACAATGCATAGGTTTCAATAAAGCATATCCCAAGTCTGCGGCAATTAATTATCTTCTTGTGTTGATGTTCTCTTGGTGGGAGTGTACCTCAGGGTGACTAGACAGAGGAGATCATGGTGCAAATCAAACATAAATATTTATAAAAAGGAAAACGTTTTAGTACATTGTAAAAATGCCCATATACTGTAATACAGATTTCTGGTGCTGGTATCACGCCTTTTGGTCTGTGCTGTTGGATTGGCGCCATCGGATCAGTGCTGTCTGTTGCGTACTCGTTGCCGGTTCCACCTCTGCTCTTCCGGGTGTAATACGTCTGGCGTCCCGCGTCCCTTCTGGGTGGCTCCGATCACATCCGGCGGCCTCTCAGCACGCAATGGCTTGTTTCTTGGTCACTACGCGTTTCGCTGATACACCGCTTCATCAGGGTTCTATACCTCGCACCAAGTTTATCTCACTTTATGTTGCAATGGTAATTAATGGCTGATGAGTAGTGACAGGCTATATCAATTACCGTGGCAAATAACTCATTCTATTCCTCGTCATTTATGAGTGCATGTAAATAAACATCAACGTGGTATAATAAAAACACAGATCTCTGTACACAATACTTAAAATACATGTCTTCAGCATGGAATATTTTCTATTGATAATCAAGACATTAGGTTGCTTATATTTCACCTTTTATTAGTTTAGTCTTAGCCAGGGGTGCGCAAACTTTTCCCTCTGCGTCGCTCTGCCTGCTCTCTCCCTCTGCTCGCGCGCCCCCCCCCCTCCGGCTCTGGTGTCAAATGACGCTGCGCGGTCATGTAACGTCCCATTGCCATGGCGACGCGTCGCCCGACACAAAGGTAAGTGAAGTTACAGAGGCCTCGCGCGGTCCCCTGGCATTTAAGTCAATGCTGGGCTTAAATACCCCGCACAAGTCTCCCTCCCCTCATTGGCGCGCGTGTGAATCTAAAAACCCTGGTGGTGAGGGGAAGAGGGGGAGGGGGGAGGTGAGCCAGCAACAGCTCCCACCCTCTGGAGGCACCACAGCCCTTATGTGTGCGCCGGCCCCATCTTGGGAGCTCTGCCTTTCTAATTCCACTTTTCAGGGCTCGGTGGTGATTGCGGTGTCATTTGGAGAATTGTCTTGTGTCTAAGTGGGATCATCAAAAATAAAATCAAGAAGTTGTGGTCATTAATGACTAAAGTGTGTGACCGTGAATACTGCTCTGCACGTCACAGACACACACTGCTCTTCACGTCACAGACACACTGCTCTCCACGTCACACAGACCCACACTGCTCTGTACGTCACAAAGACACTGCTCTGCACGTCACACAGACCCACACTGCTCTGCACATCACAAAGACACTGCTTTGCACGTCACAGACACACACTGCTCTCCACGTCACATAGACCCACACTGATCTGCACATCACAAAGACACACACTGCGATGCATGTCACACAGACACACTGCCCTACACGACACACACTGCTCTGCATGTTACACAGACACACACTGCTCTCCACGTCACACAGACACACACTGCTCTCCACGTCACACAGACACACACTGCTCTCCACGTCACACAGACACACACTGCTCTCCACGTCACAGACACACTGCTCTCCACGTCACACAGACCCACACTGCTCTGCACGTCACAAAGACACTGCTCTGCACGTCACACAGACCCACACTGCTCTGCACATCACAAAGACACTGCTTTGCACGTCACAGACACACACTGCTCTCCACGTCACATAGACCCACACTGATCTGCACATCACAAAGACACACACTGCGATGCATGTCACACAGACACACTGCCCTACACGACACACACTGCTCTGCATGTTACACAGACACACACTGCTCTCCACATCACACAGACACACACTGCTCTCCACGTCACACAGACACACACTGCTCTCCACGTCACACAGACACACACTGCTCTCCACGTCACACAGACACACACTGCTCTCCACGTCACACAGACACACACTGCTCTCCACGTCACACAGTCACCCACTGCTATCCACGTCACACAGACACACACTGCTCTCCACGTCACACAGACACACACTGCTCTCCACGTCACACAGACACACACTGCTCTCCACGTCACACAGACACACACTGCTCTCCACGTCACACAGACACACACTGCTCTCCACGTCACACAGACACACTGCTCTGCATATCACACAGACACATTGCTCTGCACGTCAGTCACACAGACAGTGCTCTGCACATCACACCGACACACACTGCTCTACACATCACAGACACACTGCTCTGCACGTCATACACACACTGCTCTGCACGTCATACACACAGTTCTGTATGTCACACAGGCACACACTGCTCTACACGTCACACAGAAACACACTGCTCTGCACGTCACAAAGATACCCACTACTCAGCATGTCACAGACACCCACTGCTCTGCATGTCACACAGACACATTGTGCTCTGCACAGTAGATACACACTGCTCTGCACATTGCAGATTGTGCTCCGCACGCTACAAACACTGCTCTGTACGCTACAGACGGACATTACTCTGCGCATTACAGACTCACTGCTCTGCATGGTATAAGTATAGGTTGCTCTGCATGTTTTAGATATAGTTTTCTGCATGTTACAGACACACTTCTATGCATATTACAGAGACCCATTTTTCTGTGTGTGTAATACTTATTGCTCTGCATGTGGGTAATAGAGGTTTTTCTGCATGGTATAGATACACATTACTCTGCATGGTATAGATACACATTACTCTGCATGGTATAGATACACATTACTCTGCATGGTATAGATACACATTACTCTGCATGGTATAGATACACATTACTCTGCATGGTATAGATACACATTACTCTGCATGGTATAGATACACATTACTCTGCATGGTATAGATACACATTACTCTGCATGGTATAGATACACATTACTCTGCATGGTATAGATGCACTTTGCTCTGCATATAATAAATACATGCCTTGCATTGTATAGTTAGACACTGCTCTCCATGATATAGTTACACGCCGCTCTGCATGGTATAGTTACGCGCCGCTCTGCATAGTATAGTTACACGCCGCTCTCCATGGTATAGATACACGCGCTCTGCATGGTATAGTTACACGCCGCTCTGCATGGTATAGATACACGCCGCTCTGCATGGTATAGATACACGCCGCTCTGCATGATATAGTTACACGCCGCTCTGCATGGTATAGTTACACGCCGCTCTGCATGGTATAGTTACACGCCGCTCTGCATGGTATAGTTACACGCCGCTCTGCGTGGTATAGTTACACGCCGCTCTGCGTGCTATAGTTACACGCCGCTCTGCATGGTATAGATACACGCCGCTCTGCATGGTATAGTTACACGCCGCTCTGCATGGTACAGATACACGCCGCTCTGCATGGTATAGTTACACGCCGCTCTGCTTGGTATAGTTACACGCCGCTCTGCGTGGTATAGTTACACGCCGCTCTGCGTGGTATAGTTACACGCCGCTCTGCGTGGTATAGTTACACGCCGCTCTGCGTGGTATAGTTACACGCCGCTCTGCATGGTATAGTTACACGCCGCTCTGCGTGGTATAGTTACACGCCGCTCTGCGTGGTATAGTTACACGCCGCTCTGCGTGGTATAGTTACACGCCGCTCTGCGTGGTATAGTTACGCGCCGCTCTGCATGGTATAGTTACACGCCGCTCTGCATGGTATAGTTACACGCCGCTCTGCATGGTATAGTTACGCGCCGCTCTGCGTGGTATAGTTACACGCCGCTCTGCGTGGTATAGTTACGCGCCGCTCTGCGTGGTATAGTTACACGCGCTCTGCATGGTATAGTTACACGTCGCTCTGCATGGTATAGTTACACGTCGCTCTGCATGGTATAGTTACACGCCGCTCTGCATGGTATAGATACACGCCGCTCTGCATGGTATAGATACACGCCGCTCTGCATGGTATAGTTACACGCCGCTCTGCATGGTATAGTTACACGCCGCTCTGCATGGTATAGTTACACGCCGCTCTGCATGGTATAGTTACACGCCTCCCTGCATGGTATAGTTACACGCCGCTCTGCATGGTATAGTTACACGCCGCTCTGCATGGTATAGTTACACGCCTCCCTGCATGGTATAGTTACACGCCGCTCTGCATGGTATAGTTACACGCCGCTCTGCATGGTATAGTTACACGCCACTCTGCATGGTATAGTTACACGCCGCTCTGCATGGTATAGTTACACGCCGCTCTGCATGGTATAGATACACGCCGCTCTGCATGATATAGTTACACGCCGCTCTGCGTGGTATAGTTACACGCCGCTCTGCGTGGTATAGTTACACGCCGCTCTGCGTGGTATAGTTACACGCCGCTCTGCGTGGTATAGTTACGCGCCGCTCTGCATGATATAGTTACGCGCCGCTCTGCATGGTATAGTTACACGCCGCTCTGCATGGTATAGTTACACGCCGCTCTGCATGGTATAGTTACACGCCGCTCTGCATGGTATAGTTACACGCCGCTCTGCATGGTATAGTTATGCGCCGCTCTGCATATTACAGACTTATATTTCTCCAGGAAATAAAGAATGAAAGGGTTAATCCTCCGCAAGGGAAGAAGGTGCAATAACAGAAATGGTGCAGCCAGATTCAGGGTGCAGCCTGAAGAACTGCCCTGAGAGAGAGGGGGAGAGGGGGAGGGAGAGAGAAAGGGGAGAGGGGCACAGAGAAGGAGAGAGAAAGAGGGGGAGAGGGAGGGAGAAGCAGGATAAAAGTGCCTGTACAGAGGGTGATGATAATGGGGCATAGTGAGGCATAGGAAGGGGGAGAGGAGCAGAGGAGAGGGAGCTCAGCATTGTCTGAGTGGCTGGCTGTGCTCCAGGGTGGTTTCCCAGAAAGCACATGTTCCGGGGATGGGGGGGGGGGGGGGGAGTTGCTGAGACTTTATAAGGAGCAGCAGAGAGCAGCAGAGAGCACACAGCTGCAGGGAGACAGAGGCAGAGCAGCAGAATATAGGAGAGGGCACGGGGTATAGCACAGGGGCACACCGCAGCAGAGCACAGCACAGGGGCACACAGCAGCAGAGCACAGCACAGGGGCACACAGCAGCAGGGTATAGGAGAGGGGCACAGAGCTGCAGAGCGCACACATTGCACCCGGCTGTGCTCTGCCACCGTGCCAGGAGCCCCACCAGCTGCATCCATGCCCAGGAGAGGAGCCCAGGGGGCACCCACAGCAAAGGTAAGCCCCGAACCCAAGGAAGGGTTGCAAAGCCCGGGGGAGAGGGGGCGCAGAGCCCGGGGGAGAGGGGGCGCAGAGCTCGGGGAAGAGGCTGCAGAGCGCGGGAAGAGGGGGTGCAGAGCCCGGGGAAGAAGGGGTGCAGAGCCCGGGGAAGAAGGGGTGCAGAGCCCGGGGAAGAAGGGGTGCAGAGCCCGGGGAAGAAGGGGTGCAGAGCCCGGGGAAGAGGGGGTGCAGAGCCCGGGGAAGAAGGGGTGCAGAGTCCGGGGAAGAGGGGGTGCAGAGCCCGGGGAAGAAGGGGTGCAGAGTCCGGGGAAGAGGGGGTGCAGAGCCCGGGGAAGAAGGGGTGCAGAGTCCGGGGAAGAGGGGGCGCAGAACCCGGGGAAGAAGGGGTGCAGAGTCCGGGGAAGAGGGGGTGCAGAGCCCGGGGAAGAAGGGGTGCAGAGTCCGGGGAAGAGGGGGCGTAGAGCCCGGGGAAGGGGGGGCGCAGAGCCCGGGGAAGGGGGGGGCGCAGAGCCCGGGAAGAGGGCGCGCAGAGCTCGGGGAAGATGGGGCGCAGAGCCCGGGGAAGAAGGGGCGCAGAGCCCGGGGGAGAGGTGGTGCTGAGCCCGGGGAAGCTGGAAACCTCAGACCCACACGCAGAGCTCTGATCACTCGCGTTGCAGAGCATTGCGCGTCCTATACAATTCTTATTCATTTATAGGGAGCCAGTGCTAGGTTTAGGACATATGGAAAAAAACACCATGTACACATACACATTTGGAATAGCACACTCACACACACCTGGGGTTACACACACCTTGCACAGCTGGAATAGGACATGGGGATCCCACACCTGGGGTTACACACACACCTTGCACATCTGGAATAGCACATGGGGATCCCACACCTGGGGTTACACACACCTTGCACATCTGGAATAGCACATGGGGATCCCACACCTGGGGTTACACACACACCTTGCACAGCTGGAATAGCACATGGGGATCCCACACCTGGGGTTACACACACACCTTGCACAGCTGGAATAGCACATGGGGATCCCACACCTGGGGTTACACACACACCTTGCACATCTGGAATAGCACATGGGGATCCCACACCTGGGGTTACACACACACCTTGCACATCTGGAATAGCACATGGGGATCCCACACCTGGGGTTACACACACCTTGCACATCTGGAATAGCACATGGGGATCCCACACCTGGGGTTACACACACACCTTGCACAGCTGGAATAGCACATGGGGATCCCACACCTGGGGTTACACACACACCTTGCACAGCTGGAATAGCACATGGGGATCCCACACCTGGGGTTACACACACACACCTTGCACAGCTGGAATTGCACACGTGTGATCTCACAGACTATGCAAAGTTGCAATAGCAAACCCGGTTTACATATAGCCCACGCACACACTAGAAAGGGTAGAGTCTATTTGAAAATGAATAATTACTTTATATAGTACTTCACTCGCAATGGAGTAATGCAATATCTTTATACATAATGTATAATACAACCCTGCTCACTTAATGTAACCCATGTATCTGTCTTCATAACTCTGTGCCCAGGACATACGTGAAAACGAGAGGTAACTCTCAATGTATCACTTCCTGGTAACACATGTTATAAATAAAAATAAAATAAATGGGATTGAAAGGGCTTCACGGTGACAAAAATAAAAGAAAAACTTGTAAAACGATAGTAGACACCAGACACAGGATGTGGCAAAATACAGAATGGGCAGTTCAGTAAACACAGGGGGTACAGTACCCAGATACCTAGGTAACCTGATAAAAGATTTCTAGAGACAGGGCATCTCGGACTATATGAAGCGCATCATTCCAGCAAAGATACAGGATCAGGCCCCAAAGGGTGTCAGACATCGTGAGGCGTCTTGGTTAAGCTCACAGTGGCCGCGTCGCTACAGCGCACGCACGTCTGGGACACTCCCGTGGTTGGCTAGCTGAAGGTAGCCAAGTGCCTGCGGCGATGTAGCGCGTCGACGCTGCTTCATTTTGGGGAGACGAGTGGATTTGGGTCTTGAAGCGTCTGCCGCGCGACGTCAGCGGCACGTGAGCTGGTTCAGCCAATGAGGGCGCACCAGCTCCGTGACGCCCGCAACACGGCGAGCACAGATCTCCTGCGCTACAGCGGCGCGCGCAGATGGGGCTCGCACTGTCGCAAGCGAGCAGAGTGTATGAGCTCAGCCTTAGCGATCCTCCACCTGTGAATGGAAGGGACGGTGTAGGGGGATTGGGAGGCAGGAACTCCTGCACATACAGTAGCTTTCTTTAAAAACAATATGGAACTGTAAAGGTGTGTATCAAAAGTAGTGGGAAACAGTGGTATTACGAGCCCCTGTGTACTACACGCTTCAACCACAGTGTATGTGTGTAAAAATATGCAGTGTGTATGTATAGTATGCAGGGAACATGTACAGTATTGCAGGGTGAAAGTATTGTATGCAGTGTGTATGTTTCATCTGCAGTGTTTATAGTATGCAGTGTGTATATATATATATCTATATATATATAGATATATATATATATATACTGTATATAGTATTATGTACAGTATGCTGTGTGCATGTATAATCTGCCGTGTAATATGCAGTGTGCACGTGTAGTATGCAGTGTGTATGTATAGTATGCAGCGTGCAAGTGTAGTATGCTGTGTGTATGTATAGTATGCAGCCTCTCTCACCGGCCTCTCCTTCTCCCAGGTCTCTCTGTGCAGGTGCCTCCTCTTACTCTTATTGGTCAGAGATTTCCAGGCTGTGGATGTAGAAACCTGTAAGAAAATCATTACAGACACGCACCTGCAATACCTGCAGGACATGGTGAGTGAGAGAGCAGGGGTCAGGGGACATCCCAGAGAGGAGGGCAGGAGGAGACAGGGGATGGTGGATGAGAGAATTGGTTGGGGGAGACTGTGCTGTGCACAGGGTCCTTGCACTCTGCATCCTACTGCTGTCTGTGCTCTGCAGCCTAGTGCTCTGTGCTCTGCATCCTGGCACGCTGCATGCTAGTGCTCTGCGCTCTCCATCCTGGCACGCTGCATGCTAGTGCTCTGAATGCTGGTGCTCTGCATCCTGGCAAATTCCGCTGTGCGTGTTGACACTGCACTCTGCACCCTGATGCTTTGCACTCTGCATCCTGACGCTCTGCATACTGACACTGTGCTCTGCATTCTGATGCTCCGCACCCTGGCACCCTGCGTTCTGGTCCCTGATGCTTTTCGCTCTGCATCCTGATACTCTGCGCTCTGCATCTTGACACTGCGCTCTGCACCCTAATGTTCTGCATCCTGGCGCTCTGCGTCCTGACACTGCACTCTGCACCCAAATGCTTTGCGCTCTGCATCCTGATGCTCTGCACCATGGCGCTCTGCATCCTGGCACTGCACTCTGCTTCCTGATGCTTTGCGCTCTGCACCCTAATGCTCTGCATCCTGGCGCTCTGCGTCCTGACACTGCACTCTGCACCCAAATGCTTTGCGCTCTGCATCCTGATGCTCTGCACCATTGCGCTCTGCATCCTGGCACTGCACTCTGCTTCCTGATGCTTTGCGCTCTGCATCCTGATGTTCTGCAACCTGATACTGCGCTTTGCACCCTGACACTCTCCGCTCTGCTTCCTGACACTGCTCTTGGCATCCTGGCGCTCTGCGCTCTTCATCCTGACGCTCTGCTCCCTGATGCTATGTGCTCTGCGTCCTAACGTTTTTTGCTCTGTATCCTGATGCTCTGCATACTGACACTGCACTCTGCATCCTGCCGCTCTGCACTCTGATGCTTTGCGCTCTGCATCCTGATGATCTGCACCTTGACACTCTTCACTTGCGTTCTGGCACTGCGCTTTGCATCCTGGCGCTATGCGCTCTGCTTCCTGACGCTCTGCTGTTTTTATCACAGATTGACAGCCAGTTGGAAAGTTCCTGCATCCTAGAAGTGAACCTTGCAGCAAAGGGAAAACTGGTGAGTGTGAATCACAGCACAGAATGCGTGTGTGCGTGGTTGGTTCTGCTTCCGGTTCTGACGCTGGTTGTGATTCTGGTCGGATACTAGTTGTTGTTTTGCTTCTGACACTGGTTCTGGCTCCAGGATTCCTGCTGGTTTTGGTTCTGGCTCCTGTTTTGACGCTGGTTCTAGTTTATATTCTGACCCGGACTCTGACGCTGGTTTTGTCTCCAATTTTGATGCTGGTTCTGTCTATGGCTTTGATGCTGGTTTTAGTTGGGTTCTGACTCTGGTTCTGATTCCCTCTCAGTCAGATTACTGCTTCCTTCGAGGATCTATGTATCAGATGGAAGATGTCTTCAAACACATGAAATTCAAAAAAGATTCCCTAAACTTCAATCACACACGGGACTTGAAATATCTGTACACATTCGGCATCATGGATTGCATGCTGAAGGATGAGGAAGGGGCGGACATGGAGGTGAGTGTGCGGGGACAGGTGGGGAGGGATACCCCTGATAGGTGGATTGGAGGGGTCCTGGATTATGCATGGTAGATACAGGTATCACACCATCTACGGTGGTAGTTCATTCAACTGTAATTGTGCCGATCAAGAAACCATAACACGGAAGCCCCAATTGGCTTAAGTGGAAGTTTCTGTCCCCGTGACAGTGCCCTAATTAGCGTGGTTGCAGGTTAATGAATTACCCCCTATGTAATTACCCCCTATGTACTGAGGGTTTGTCCTGTACATCCTAGGATATCCTAATCAGGGCCGGCTTGGAATTTACTGGGGGGAGGGCGCTGGGACCTCTTTACCTTTGGCATCTACTCCTGCTCCTCCTCCTGCTCCTCATCTCTACTACAATAACGTTGCGTTGACATGGCAACATGACTTTGCGTTGTCATGGCAACGTGACGCAGAGATGCCGGAGAGGAGAAGCCGAATAGAAGGTAAGAGATAGTTACAGAGGCCTCGTAATCAGTAATCTCCCCCGTAATCAGTTTCAATGTTTATTATTTTTTTTTAATTTATTTATAAAATGTGTTACCAGGAAGTAATACATTGAGTTACCTCTCATTTTCAGGTATGTCCTGGGCACAGAGTTATAATGACAAATACATGGTTACAAATAGTTACATAAGTGAACAGGGTATACATTATATACAAGATATTGCATGCACAGTTCGATATAATATATATTATAGGCGTATGTAACAGTTACAGACCAGGTTAAAATATGAGACAGATGTTGTGAGGAAGAGCGCGGGGCCTCTCTAAGCGCGGGGCCTCTCTAAGCGCGGGGCCTCTGTTAGCGCGGGGTCTCTGTTAGCGCGGGGCCTCTCTAAGCGCGGGGTCTCTGTTAGCGCGGGGCCTCTGTTAGCGCGGGGTCTCTGTTAGCGCGGGGCCTCTGTTAGCGCGGGGCCTCTGTTAGCGCGGGGTCTCTGTTAGCGCGGGGTCTCTGTTAGCGCGGGGTCTCTGTTAGCGCGGGGTCTCTGTTAGCGCGGGGCCTCTGTTAGCGAGGGGCCTCTGTTAGCGCGGGGCCTCTGTTAGCGCGGGGTCTCTGTTAGCGCGGGGCCTCTCTAAGCGCGGGGTCTCTATTAGCGCGGGGCCTCTGTTAGCGAGGGGCCTCTGTTAGCGCGGGGCCTCTGTTAGCGCGGGGTCTCTGTTAGCGCGGGGCCTCTGTTAGCGCGGGGCCTCTGTTAGCGCGGGGCCTCTGTTAGCGAGGGGCCTCTGTTAGCGCGGGGCCTCTGTTAGCGCGGGGCTCGGTGTGACTGCACTGATGGAATCTCCATGAAGCTGGCTCTTGACTATCCCTACTCTGTGCTGTAAACTAGGATTCCTGGGTGTCATATAGGATTCCTGGGTGCCACATTAGGGTCCCTGGGTGTCACATAGAGTCCCTTGGGTGTCACATAGAGTCCCCTTGGTGTCACATAGAGTCCCTTGGGTGTCACAGAGTCCCTGGGTGTCACACACAGTCCCTTGGTGTCACACACAGTCCCTGGGTGTCACACAGAGTCCCTTGGGTGTCACAGAGTCCCTGGGTGTCACACACAGTCCCTTGGTGTCACACACAGTCCCTGGGTGTCACACACAGTCCCTTGGTGTCACACACAGTCCCTGGGTGTCACAGAGTCCCTGGGTGTCACACAGAGTCCCTGGGTGTCACACAGAGTCCCTGGGTGTCACATAGGATCCATCTTGCTGACTGGTCCCTTGGTTTTCAGCCCCCCGTCTGCCTCCACTCACAGTCCGTGACTCTTGTGGAGATGCTCCAGAAGGTGAAGGATTTGTTCCTGGACTCTCAAAGATTCCTCAGTAACCCCCCAAAACCCGAGACCTGCGACGAACTTTATGAGTGTACTGAGGAGGACGTTTCCCCCATAGGTAAGAGGGGGGATCCATCCTGTGCTTAAACTAACCCTTCCTGGTCACGCAACACACGCTCCCCCCCTGTCCCATTTCCGATCACGCAACGCACACACCACCTTCTTGTCGGATTCCTGGCCACGTAACGTCTGCCACTTCCTTGTGTCTGCACGTGGTACTTGTGGAGTGCTGGAGAACTT